>NC_050576.1:205058388-205358388 GCF_011100635.1 Trichosurus vulpecula | reverse complement strand
TGAGTGAATTTTGCTCTCCTAAGATTTGACCTGAGGAGGGAATAACATACACACTCAATTGGATATCTTACCCCACAGGAAAGAAGGAGAAAGAAGATAAAAAAGGGGGGATGATAGAAGGGATGGCAGATAGGGGAGGAGGTAATCAAAAGGAAACACTTTCGAACAGGGACAGCATCAAGGGAAAAAATTCAATAAAGGGGGATAGGTTAGGAAGGAGAAAAATATAGTTAGTCTTTCACAATATGAGTATTGTGGAAGGGTTTTACATAATTGTTTACATGTGGCCTATGTTGAATTGCTTTCCTTCTTAAGGAGGGTGGGTGGGGAGGGAAAAGGGGAGAGAATTTGAAACTGAAAGTTTTAAAAGCAGATGTTCAGAAAAAAAAGGTTTTGCATGCACCTAGGAAATAAGATACACAGGCAGTGGGGCATATAAATTTATCTTGACCTACAATAAAGGAAGGGAAAAGGGGAGGGCAGGGGAGTGGGGTGACAGAAGGGAGGGCTGACTGGGGAATGGGGTAACCAGAATATATGCCATCTTTTACTGGGGAGGAGGGTAGAAATGGGGAGAAAATTGGTAATTCAAACTCTTGTGGAAATCAATGCTGAAAACTAAATATATTAAATAAATCAAATAAATAAATTTAAAAAAAAAGAAATTATGAAGGAAAACTGCCCTGATATTCTAGAACCAGAGGGTAAAAGAGGAAAGAAAATCTGTTATAATGGAAGGGAAGAGGGCGTGGGTGAAAAGGAATGAGTGAACTTACTCTCATCGAATTTGGCTTAAGGAAGAAATAACGTACACATTCAACTGGGTATCCTACCCCATAGGAAAGTAGCAGGGAAGAGGATAAGGGGGTATTGATAGAAGGAAGGACAGATTGGGGGAAGGGGATAGCCAGAAGTAAACAGTCTTGAAAAGGGACAGGGTTAAAGGAGAACATTTAATAAATAGGTGATAGGATAGGATGGAAGGAAATGTATGGTTAGTTTTTCACAACATGAGTATTATGGAAGTGTTTTGCATAATGATACATGTATACCCTATGTTGAATTGCTTGCCTTCTCAAGGATGGGAGGGGTGGGGAGGGAAGAAGAGAGAGAATTTGGAACTCAAAGTTCTAAAAACAAATGTTAAAAACTCTTTTTACATGCAGCTGAGAAATAAGATGTAATGGCAATGGGGTATGGAAATCTATTTTGACCTACAAGAAAGAAAGGGGAAAGAGGATGTGGTGGTTGATAGAAGCCAGGGCAGAGTGGGGAAAGAGGCAATGAGAATACGTTATCTGGGGGTGGGAGGGAGGGGAGAGATGTAGAGGAAATGTGTAACTCAAAATCTTGTGGAAATGAATGTTGAAAACTAAAAATAAATAAATTAATCTTTAAAAACATAAAAAAATTACAGAAACTATAAAAAAAGAAATAAAATAGCCAGAGACAAATAGAAGGAAAGTAATTTAAGGTGGAAGTCAAAGTCTAAGACACAATATGCATAAGCAAAATGTACAATTATCTTTGGACGATAGATAGTTAAAGGGGGTTAAAAAGAGAGGGAAAAATACTGTAAAAACTTGAGATTGGCTCTGGGTTTGATGAAGGGAGGAGGGACAGAAGATTAGGAACAGATTACTTCAACAGATTTCTCCTCTCCAGGATATGATGGAGATAAAAACACAGTCAAAAACCACAAGCATGAATATGGATGAATGAAGTCATCTATTTAACAGAAGAAAGTAGCTAAATGGTTTAGAAAGTATAATTCAACAATATGTTGTTCACAAGAAATGTATACTTCAAACAAAAGATTCACATAGAGATAAAATGAAGGGATAAATTTAAATTTGTTAAAATCCGAGCAAACTCTAAAAAATCATGTGCAGAAACCTTTATTTCAGCCAAAAACTAGTTTAAAATAGTTAAACAAGGTAAGCATGGAAACTGTATTTTGCTTAAAAATGGAATTATGATAAAATACATATTTATATAGTCATCAAAGGGCAAAGCATATATGTAGTTGAAGGAAAAGTTGATCAATATTTAGATAGAATTAGAAAATCAATAACAGAAAATTCAGTGTGTTCCTTTCAGACTTTGAGAAATTTTAAAATAAATGAACAAACAAACAAAAAGAACAATCTAACAAAATGGACAGAATGTTAGTAAAGAGAAATTTTATAAAACTTTGCTATTTGCTGAATGGAAAGTGAAGGTAACATATACATTTCTAAGTTGTACATTACTTCTTCACAAAAATTGACCATATGATATGGCATAAAATCTCATAAACAAAGGCAGAATAACCAGGAATGTTTATTGTTTTCAATGAAGGTCGCTTGAAGGAAGGATTCAAATTTAAGTAGCCATTAAATAATTTAACCCCAAAGGACTGGTGAGGGAACAAATCATGGAAACAATAGATAATTTCATCAAAGAAAATTTAAAAAAATAATTAGAAAACATATATAAATTTTTTGCATGAGAAAGCAAACAGTCCTCATGGAAAAACTTAAATCTCTAAGAAATTTCGTTAATAAAGGAAAGATAAAAGAGATCAAGGAATTGGAATTCAATTAAAAAAACTTATATAACATAAAAATTTTTCAAAGAAAAACAAAAACAAATTCTGAAAAAAAGAGACAAATACAATTGTTAACAAAAGGAACCACCATTAAACTGATAATACTAGGAGCTTTACAACAAAATAAAATCAATAAACCATTACCTAATCTGATGCATGAAAAAGAGGAAAACAAAATTGCTAATAGCAGAAAAGGGGAAAAAATTGTTACCAGTTCTTTATGATTGTAAAAAAAATGCTGCTACAGACAGTTTGGTGTGTGTAACAAGGAATGGAAAAAAAAGAAGGAAGGAAGGAAGGAAGGAAGGAAGGAAGGAAGGAAGGAAGGAAGGAAGGAAGGAAGGAAGGAGAGAAGGGAGGGAGGAAGGAAGGAGGGAAGGAAGGAAGAAAGGAAGGAAGGAGGAAGGGAGGGAAGGAAGGAGGAAAACAGGAAAAACAACATTTGTAACAAACCTGCCTACCTAATACTCAATTTGGCCATGCCCAATCATGCATACTTAGTCCATCACCTCTATCAGGAAATAGGTAATATTCTTCATTATTTCATTACCTTTAGAATTGTTAATTTTTCAGTATTATTGTAATATTAATTTTTAACGTAAACTTATAATATAAATTGTTTCCTTTAGTTCATTCTGCGTTAGTTCTTCTGAGTCTTCTCAGGTTTCTTTGAAACGTCTCTTTTATCATTTCTTCCAGCACAATAATATCTTATAACATTCACATAGCAAAATTTATTTAGACATTCCCTATTCAATAAGCATTTTCTTTAGTGGTCAGTTCTTTGCAACTTAAAAAAAGAGCAGTTATAAATGTTTTTGTACATTTAGGACTTTTTCCATTTTTCTTTGAACTCTAGGATATAGGCCTAATAGTGGTACTATTGTGTCAATTGGTATGCATAGTGTAATCGTTTTGGGAGTGTAGTTCCAAATTATTGTCCAAAATATTTGTACCTATTCATAGCATCATCAACAGTGAATTGATATGCTTTTTTCCCATTTACCCTCTTTGCATATACTTTTGAGTACAATTCTCTTTTTGAAAACTGTTGATATTTTTTTATCACTTATATCCTAAGGAATGCCTTTGTCCTTAAATATTTGTGTTAGTCTGAAAAATTGAATATTTATCAACATTGGCTACCTAGGTTCAGCACCAGAGATTCATATTCTGAAACAGAAGCAATGTAGTTGAATTTATCAACTTATTATCTCTGCTTTATTGGTTACAAATTTTTTCCATTCATTATTTTATTTAATCCTTAAAACAACTTTATAATATATGAAAATGAGAATAAAATTATCCTCATCATATGGATGAATATCAACTGAGAATTAGGGAGATTAAATAACTTGACAAAAATTATATAACTTCTAAGTGGAAGAACCAGAAGGAGGACTCCTAATTCCTAGGCATTCTCTTTTCATTATGCCAAGATGCTTCTCAATCAGTAAGAATTGTTGACTCTTTTTCCATGTGCCCATAACAACTTCTGGGGAATATAAGGTAATTTTTTTACCCTCAAGTGGATTCTAATCTATTGGAAAAAACAAAACCAAATAGGAAGCAATAAGAGGAAGAGTGGTAGAATAGAATGAGTGTTGGATTTCAAATGGGGAGATATTTGGATTCAAATAAGTCTGTGACAATTAAAACTTGTGGCCTTGGGAAAATAAGTCTGAGTCTTAGGTTGATTATTTGAAAATGGAGAAAATGATACCTGCAGTAAATATTTCATAGGGTTGTTTGTAGATCAAATGAGATAATGTATGTAAAGTAAACCTTAGTATACCTTAGTTAAATTAGTCTAGAGGTATTAGGGACACAGATGATAAGGTATTAATGGTTAACAAAGTGTTGGTACCAAGTGATCCCTTTACAGAATGTGAATACCTCTCTTATGGAATTAGAGAAACAGCTTGGGTTGGTGTGAGTGAAAAGTTGTTCACACTGAGGCCCCTTAAAAAGGTGAGTTTTAACCTTACCAGACAGTTTGGCAGTCAGAGCCAGCAACGGAAGGAGAATCTTGCTATTGAGAAGGCATGACATTGCTTATTTCACTTTAAAGGTGAGCCACTTGACCAGTATGATATACCTCTCTAGCAGGTATGGCATCAAATTGAGATCATTAGAGACAGAAAGGAGGAAAGGAGAGAAATGGAAAAAACATATATTACAGAAAGACTTAGATCCAAAGAGGTGTTCATCAAAGAAGAGAAGCAGCTTGAAAGAGTAGGACTCTGCTGGCAGAAAAGAAACAGTTACAGACTGTAAGAGAGATTGTTGTTAATGCTTGTCCTTAGTTCTTGGAGAAGACCATGACATCAGGAAGATGGTTCCATGACATACAAATGAATTGGATTTAAGGTGTCAACAGGACATCCAGTTCAAGATTCCTAGAAGGCAGTTTAATATGCGAGTCTGCATTTTAGGAGTGTGTAGTTGTGTTGTCATCATTGTTGTCATCATTGTCGTCATCATCATTGTAGGTGTTGTTGTTTTTGTTTTTTAGTCATTCAATCAAGTCTGACACTTTCTGATCCCATTGACCATAGCTCACCAGTCCCTTGTATGTATTTCACAATCTCTCCAGGTGTGTCCAAGTTCATGTCATCC
Organism: Trichosurus vulpecula; assembly: GCF_011100635.1. Taxonomy (NCBI): domain Eukaryota; kingdom Metazoa; phylum Chordata; class Mammalia; order Diprotodontia; family Phalangeridae; genus Trichosurus; species Trichosurus vulpecula. The sequence goes on along the minus strand of NC_050576.1, from coordinate 205,353,179 downwards.
TCTGTTGTCCCCTTTTCCTGTTGCCTTCAATTTTTCCTACCATCAAGGCCTTTTCCAGTGAGTCCTATCTTCTTATTATATGGCCAGAGTATATAAGCTTCACCTTAAATATTCGACCTTCCAGTGAATAGCCTGAATTAATTTCTCTAAGTATTGATTGAATTGACCTCCTTACTCTCCAAGGGACTCTCAAAAGTCTTCTCTGGCACTACAACTTAAGGGTACCAATTCTTTGATGTTCAGCTCATCTTGTAGTCCAACTTTCATAGCCAGACACTGCTACTGGAAAAAAACATAGCTTTATGATGATGGAATTTTGTTGGTAAGATGATATCTCTGCTTTTAAGTATGCTGTTCAGATTAACTATAGCTTTCCTTCCAAGGATCAAGTATCTTTTAATTTCATGATTGCAATAACTGTCTACAGTGATCTTTGAGCCCAAGGACATAAAATCTGACAGTGTATCCATTTCTTCTCCCATCTTTTGCCAGGAAGTGATGGGACCAGTTGCCAAGATCTTTAGTTTTGTTTTTTTTGATCTCCAGGTCAATGTTTACACTCTCCTCTTTGGTCCTCATCAAGAGGCTTCTTAATTCTTTAGGTCTTTTAAATAGAGCTGAAAACAATTGGCATAGAGACCATAATTGAATACATTGAAGCTGATGAAATCAGGAAGAAAATCAGTATAGGGGGAATAAAGAAGAAGGTCTAAGAAGGTCCTGGGGGATACCCATGATTACTAAACATGACCTAGATAAAGATATAGTAAAGAATATTGTGGAGCTATTGCACATGTAGGAGGAAAACCAACAGAGAGTGGTGTCACAAAAAATTACTGTGAAGAGTCTACCAAGAAGAGCATCATTGACAATGACAGAGATGTTAAAAAGGATAAAGATTAACAAAAGGTCATAAGATGTGGCATTTGAACATCAGTCCTATATACTCCAAAATATTTATCACAACATCTTTGTGACAGCAAATAATTGGAAACACATTAGATGTCTGTTGATTAAGGAATGACTAATTGGTATTTGACATATAGATGTGATGAAGTATGGCTGTATTATGATGAATACAAAGAAGCATTGAAACAACTCTATGAACTGATGCAGAGTGAAGTAAGCAGAGGCAAGAAAACAATATATCCATTATAAGTGGAAAGAACAACTATAATTGTTTAAAGTCAAAATTGAATGTTGTCAAATGAGGAACAGTGATCATGACAAAGACATTTCTATCCCACCTATTTGCAGAGGTGGGAGATCCACAAGAGCTGTGCATTGCACTTATTTTCAGGCTTTTTTCTGTGTTGATCAGTTTTGGTTTTCTCTCTTAAAAATAACATTTTATGTCTTAGATGGCTTAAAATAGCATTTATTATATGAGAAGACTCTCAGAAGAGAGAGGCAGGGATACTGGGGGAAAATGACATAAAAACAATCAAAATATATTAATGAAAACATACTCAGATGAGATAATTAACAGTTTGAGGAAAAGTGGCTTCAGTTAAAGGATGAAGTCATTAGTCAGCCTTCAGAGAGTCAGAGGAAAGGATAGAGGCATTAATCCTTCTCAAGGAGTTTAGACATGAAAAGAAGGAATGATACGGGACGATCACTAGTGGAAATGGATAAATCAAGTGAGGGTTTTTTGAGGTTTGAGGAGATATGGCTATATTTGCAGGCAATTGAGAAGCAGACATTAGTCAGAGATTAAAGATAAGTAAAAGTGGGGATGATAGAAGGGGCAATTCTCTAGGGAAGATAGGATGGAATGGGATTACATGAAGAGAGAGGAGTTTGCTTTGGCAAGAAGGTTGACATCTCCATGTAAAAGAGGGAGAAGGGGGAGATATTGGCAGAAGCCATCTGAGTGACATGAGATGAGGAGGAAAGTAAAATAGGGAGCTCTCAGTGAATGACCTCAATTTTTTTCTTCAGTGAAATATAATTCAAAAATATCATCTAAGACAGTGAGAAGAGGAGAATGACAGAAAATTTGAAGAGAGAAGAAAAGGTTTTTAAATGCTCTTGTAATGAGTGGGATAGTAAGCCAATTAAGAAAGTATAAAAGAGTTTCCTTGCTTCAGTGAAGGCCTAATTGATATTATGCAACATAAATTTCTACTGGACCCTGGCAGCATAGTTTCATGCTTTTCTCCAATTTCATTCAGTAGCTCATGAGTTGGAGGGAAAGCAGCAGGATTCTCAGGGCATTTGGTGATAGGATATAAGGGCTAGCTATTTAAGAGAAGGAGGCATTATGTGTTTGAACTGGTTCACCAAGGAATCAAGATAGGGAAGCCAGGAGAGATAATCAGTACAAGAGTGATGCTTGGGAAAGAACTGTGCAGTCAAGAGATTGGAGGCCATGGTGAGGATTAGAACAACATTGTCTCAAGGCAGAAAATGAGATAAAATGAATAGAATGCTGAATATTGTGATTAGATAATTGAATTTCATTGTTCATTGCTTGAACTCCCTGGGGCTCAGTTTCATTTTCTGTAAAATTAGAGAATTATAAAATAAGGTCCCTTCCAGCTAGAAATCTATGAACCTAACATGGGAGTGTTGCAAAGAAGAGGTGGAAGGGATGATGTCCAGAATTCAAGTGGATGATTTTTATTTTGAAAATATTTAAAGTTTTTTTCCTCTTTGAAAGCATTCTTTGAGTCCTCTTCAGATGTAATCTTTTAGTTCCTTACCTGTAGCTGATAAGCTATATGTTAGCTTTTTAGCACATGGAGGGATCAGTTTTGAAACAATCTTGCATAAAAACCTGTAGAAGGTATTGCTATGACTTTTCCAGTGGAAGAATTTCTTATCTATGTACACAAGTCCCTCAACATCCATTCCCACCCCACCCCCAGGTTGATACTGTAATTCCTCACTATTATTTCCACCAGGTGGCATTACCCACTTGCAATTCAAAGGTAGGGACCTCAGCATAAAATAAGTGAATGTTCTGAATATCCCAACAACACTCTCGACAATTGTCCCTTCCTTTGGTGAATTGAAATCTCCTGCAATATCACTTCCTAGAGAATTAAGTCATCAAAAATCCCCAGCTCTCTCACCCCTAGTTGCCAATATCACATAGCCAGGGAAAGGAAAGGAGGTGGGGTGAAGGGGAAGGAGTATAACCAAAGTATCTATAGTGAACATAGACAACTCTACATCAGTGTTAAGACAGAATAGGGATTTTCGGAATGGGTTTTCTTAAAAGAAGAAAAGCAAATACTTTTGAATATAAAGGATGGGAGCAATTAGGAGAAGTAGCAAAATAGCCTAGAGTTAAAATCCTCTAGCAAAGGTTAGAGAAAAAAGGATGGGGAGGGGAGAGATTACCTAGGAAGTAACAGGGAAAGATGAGAATGGAGAAAAAGGCATGAACAAGAGTGAGTCCAGTGACTCTTCCATCATCTTAAGAACTTCACAAGGTATGACTGAAGAAGGGGAAAGGGAACAGATATATACTTCTGTAGGAACCCACTCTTGGTGACTATATGTTGAAGTAGGAAAAGCTGTACTTTAATATCAAATTAATCAATGTACTCTAAAAAGAATATTAAAATGTTTCTTTCCTACACATTAACAGAGATTAAACCGGTGATAAATACCACTTTTTGTCTAGGTGAGGTTGTTGTTGCTGTTTTGAAAGGGAAAGCATAACTGATTTTTCTTCTCCCTTGCTTCCCATTTGGTCAAATTCAATAACTTTAATTGACAGTGAGAATCATAGCTTAACAAATGGCCTCACAGTACCAGAAGGGCAGCTAGGTGGCGCAATGAATAGAGTGTTGGTCTTGGAGTCAGAAAGACTTCCTGAGCTGAAATCTGGCCTCAGGTATTTACTAGCTAAGTGACCCTGGGCAATTCATTTAATCTGTTTGCCGCAGTTTCCTCACCTGTAAAATGAGTTCGAGAAAGAAATGGCTGATGCACTTCAATTTCCTAAAAGGGGTCACAAGTTGGAAAAGAGTTGAACACAACTGAAAAACCATTACAATATCCCAGTTGCTCTTCTTAGGGATTTAGTCCCTGAAGCTTAGAAAACGCCCTGGAAGTATTATAATTTCCTAGGATTTTGAATTGGAAGAGAACTTCAAAATCACATCATCCAATTCCATTTGTTTTCCGAGATAAAGGAACTAAGCTCTAGCTTTAAACAAGGAATAAAGTGAACAAATCAAGAAAGAATACAAGAGGTATGTATTCGGAGGGTTAATAAATTCACTTACCCTGGAAGTCTAAGTTCCAACTCTGGCTCACAGAACAAGTCAAAATGAGTTGGTTCATTTTCACTCTGGTTCCTAACTAATCCAGTGCTTGGCTACTGGCAGAGACCTCTGGCAAAAACTTATAGAAGTGTCTAAAAAGTAAAGTGTGAATCACTGGAAATGGGAACTCTGTCAAAATAGGGGAATTAAGTTCATTAAAGGTGTGGTAGCTTAATTTACTGTGCCAGCATGTAATGATCAGGGCTGGGCAGTAAATACTCAGCTAATGCAAACCCACCCAAACTTGGCAGAGTGAGTACCCCTCAACCAAACCCAACCTTTTTGGCTTCATCTACAGGTTAAATTTGCTTAAATTAGTCCAAATTGGGGTTGGACTGTGGGCCTTTCTTGTCTTCTAGATCAGAGCTGTTTTGTGTCAACAACACAAGAGCAGACAAGGCTCTGTGGGACAGCAACATTTCTCACAGTATAGTGTGCCTGACATTCCTACTTGGGAGAAACAACCTTGGGACATCCAGAACCTAATATTTTGTAGGAAACACTACTATAGCCTTGTGACATTGTCCCTGGGCCCTGGAGGCTTGGGATTCAGAAATACTCTCTTTAGCTCCCAACCTCTTGATGGGAACATGAGCAGGTTTCTTTAAATTAAAAAAAATACAAAAGGCCATGGGACTAAGAAAGGCAATTTGTAAGACCTATGCAACCATATTGTTTATGGCTGAAGACTAGTACACACTGAGTAGGGCATGACAAGTAGGACATGATGAGGGACGTCTCCTCACACACATGACAGATCTTACTTAAACCTTAAGTGAGGTGTGAAGGCACATAACAGGATTACAACGTATGACACAAGTAGGTAATCCGATGCCTAGAGAATTGAACATGGAGTCAAGAAGACTCCAAATCCTGCTTCAGAAACTTAATTGCTGTGTGATCCTAGGAGAGTCATTTAACCTTTCTCAGCCTCAGTCTCCTCATCTGTAAAATGGGATTATAATAATAGCATTTACATCACAGGGTTGCTCTGAGAATCAAATGAGTAAATAGAGGTTTTGCAAACTTGAAGCATGCTATATGAATGGTAACTATTACTATTTTAAGAGGAAAAATTATTTTAGGCATAATAAAATTATAACTTTACTGGCAGCGTCATCCAATATCATTCTTCCCATTTTACCAAGTGCATTCTCAAATTCCCTCATCCCCTTCTCGACTGCCCCATTTTTTCTCCCATGATTTGCTTTTCTGCTACATTATTCTCGTTCCTTAAAAACTCTGCCCTTCTTTCTCTCTGATCTATTAAGGAATGCAACTGAACAGAACTTTACCTAAGACAGAACAATTAGTGTTTTTCTCCATGGCATCAAAATCCAGGGATTGATTGAGCTGAAGCAAAACAGATTCTTCTTCAGCCCCTTACTTAACTGTGAGCATCTGCCTGTTTCATGGGTTTCCTGTTTCCAACAATCTATTGTTGGATTCTGGTTTCAAATCTATTTTGCTATAGTCCACTGTTTTATGAGTGAGTTCATCCTATTCACCTTCATAGTTGTGATTGCTAACTGTGTATTTCCCTCCATCCAATTACTTTATACTTTTTCTATTTTTCCCCTTCTCTACTCTTGAAGAGTCTATTTTGCTTTTTACTGCTTCCTCTGTTTTTCTTTCCCCTTAGCTCCCTCTTTTTCCCCTTTTCCTCCTACTACCTTGTTGAGTAGGAAGATTTTTTAAAAATAGTATTTTCCCAATTACATGTCAAGACAAATTTTAGCATTAATTTTAAAAAGATTTTGAGTTCCACATTTTTCGCCCTCCCTGTCCCCTCCACTTCTGAAAGTGGTAGCCAGTTTAACATAGGTTATACATGCGCTATCACATAAAATATATTTAGATATTAGTAACAGTTGTGAAAGAAACAGATCAAAAGGGAAAAAAAAACCATGAGAAAGAATAAAGTGAATGAAAAAAATATGCTTCAATCTGCATCCAGAGTTCATCACCTCTTTGTCTGGATGTGGAGGGCATTTTCCTTCATGAGTCCTTTGTACTTGTCTTTGATCATGGTATTGGTGAGAAGAGTTGAGTCATTCATACCTGATCATCTCACATTATGTACAATGTTTCCCTGATTCCACTCATTTCACTTCACATCAGCTTGTACAAGTCTCTCCAGGTTTTTCTGAAATCTGCCTGTTCATCATTTCTTATTGCATCATAGTATTTCATTACATTCATACACCACAGCTTATTCAGCCATTCCCCAATTGATGGGAATCCTCTCAATTTCTAATAATTTGCCTCTATGAAAAGGGCTGCTATAAATATTTTTGCACATGTAGGTCCTTTTCCCTTTTTTGTGATCTCTTTGGGGTACAGTAGTGGTATTACTGGATCAAAAGGTACGCACAGTTTGGTTGCCCTTTAGCCATAGCTCCAAATTGTTCTCCAGAGTGGTTAGATCAGTTCACAACTCCTATAACAGTGCATTACTGTTCCAATTTTCCCACATCCTCTCCAGAATTTATCATTTTCCTTTTTTTGTCATATTAGCCAGTCTGATAGGTATAAAGTGGTTTAATTTGCATTTCTCTAAGCAAAAGTGATTTAGAGCATTTCTTCATATGCCTATAGATGGCTCTAATTTCTTCATCTAAAAACTGCCTGTTCATATCCTTTAACCATTTATCAATTAGGGAATGGCTTATATTCTTTTCAATTTGACTCAGTTCTCTATAAATTTGAAAAATGAGGCCTTTATCAGAGACACTCGTAAAGATTTTTTTCTCAAGGTTTCTGTGTTCTTTCTAATCTTGGTTGCATTGGTTTTGTTTGTATAAAAGCCTATCAACTTAATATAATCACAATGATCTATTTTATATTTTACGTTTCATAATGCTATCTCTTCTTTGGTCATGAATTCTTCCTTTCTCCATAGATGTGACAGGTAGACTATTGCTTGCTCTTCTAATTTACTTATAGTGTCACCCATTGTGTCTAAACCATGCACCCATTTTGACCTTGCTGTAACAACGATGTTGCTAGCAGATGCAGTGAGGGTGAAAGACCAACAACATCAGCACACAGAAGGGCTGCCAGCATAGGTTCTTTGATCTGCTTTTCTAAGAAAAACAACTTTAAGGGGTTAACAATCTCACTTTAATCAAATACATGCATATCATTCACTTACTTCAGGAGGAAAAGCCAGCACCATGAACTTCAGAGAGAATACAAACAGAAATTACAAACATGCATTATATAAACAGAGCAAATGACACAAACAGGTTTATACATAGCAATGCATAGCTACCAGAGAAGCACCAACATTTGAGTTTTCAAGCTGGGGGCTCTTAGCAACAGCTGCCCAGATTCTCCTCTAGTTGAATTACAGATACTCTTCCAGTGAGTGACAGCCCCAAACAAAATGCTAACCTTTGAGTTTATATACCCTTTTTAGGGCCCAAAGGTTTCACACTTAATTAGCAAAAGGGTGTGGGCCTGGGGCTTAGCACCTAATAAGACTTAATCAAAGGCACTTGATTACTTTAGCATTCTAAAAGAAAAAACAGTTAAAAAGTCCCACCCTAGTTAGCTACACTTACCTTGGTATATGGTGTGAGATTTTGGTCTATACCTGGTTTGTGTACTATTTTTTTCCAGTTTTCCCAGCAGTTTGTGTGAAAAAAGTGAGTTCTTACGCCAAAAGCCAGAGTCTTTGGGTTTATCAAAACTAGGTTATTATGGTCATTGACTACAGTATCTTCTGTATCTAATCTATTCCACAGATCCACCACTCTATTTCTTAGCCAGTACCAGACAGTTTTGATATTTATTGCTTCACAGTATAGTTTGAGATCTGCTATTACTAGGCTACCTTTCTTTGTATTTTTTTTTCATTAATTCCTTTGATATTCTTGATATTTGTTCTTCCAGATGAATTTTTCCTTATTTTTCTAGTTCCATCAAATAATTTTTTGATACTTTGCTAGGTATGGCATTGAATAAGTAAATTCATTTAGGCAGAATTGTCGTTTTTATTTTGTTGGCTCAGCTTAAATATGAGTTCCATGTATTTTCTATTCTTTTGATTTTGTTTGACTGATTCTTGATGTCATAGTCATTAGCTTACACTTGCATAATTTTAACTTTTAAGGTGTTTTCCTCAATTGATTTTGTACTTTCTTTTCCATTTCTTTGTGGAGTTGTTTCTTCAGCGGAGTTTTGTATCTCCTTTTTCATTTGGTGAATTCTACTTTTAAGTAATTGCTTTCTTTTTCTAAGCTGTTGACTCTTTTATCATAATTCTCCTACATCACTCTCGTTTCTTTTCCCAAATATTCTACCTTTCTTATATGAGTATTAAGCTGCTTTTAGAGCTCTGCCATGATTCTGGGCTTGAGACCACTTCGCATATTTCTGTGAGGTTTTGCTCATAGGTGTTTCGACATTGTTGTCCTCTTCTGAGTTGGTGTGTTGATCTTCCCTGTCACCATAACTATAGTCAGATTTTTTCAGTTGGTTTTTTGGTTCGTCTTTTTTAGCCTTTTCCCTCATAAGGGCAAGTAAAGTGGGATTTTTTACTGTTTTTTTTCTTCTAGAATACTTCTCAGCACTAAGGCAATCAAGTGCCTTTGATTGAGTCTTGCTTTGTTTGTAGGAAGACCCACACTCTTTTACTAATTAAGTCATCAGAGGTATGAAGCCTGGAGAGGTGTGAAGCCCTCACACATGAAAAAGGGTATGTATATCCAGAAGACAGCTATTGAACTCAGAATCAAGAACTCTCAGAACTGCAGGCCATGATGTTTTCCTTTGAGGGCTCACTCTTTGGAAGACTGTTCCTGTGATTTGGCCAGATGAGACTCTGAGTAGCCATTAAGGAGCCCCCCAGCTTTGAAAACCCAGATGTTGGTGCTTCTCTCTCTGGTAATTGTGTATGTACTGCTATGGTCAGACAGTTAGAAGCCTGTCTGTTGATTTGTGTTTATTTGCTATGTTTATATAATTTCTGCTTGTAATTTCTGTTTGTGTTTTCTCGGAAGTTCAGGGTGCTGGCTTTTCCCCCTGAACTAAGTGAATGATACAGACTGTTAACCTCTTAAAGTTGCTTTCCTTAGAAAAGCAGATCAATGAACTTGTGCTAGCAGCTTTCCTGTATGCTGGTGTTGTTGGTCTTATAAAGCCACACTAACAGCAGTAGCATTGTTGTTACATCCCTTTCTTTTAAATTTGAGCTCTTCTCCCAGGGTGAAAGTGGCACTCTCTGTCTTCTTATGCCAGAGGCTGCAGGTGTTGTCCATTTATGTGATGCTATACTGATGTTGCCTTGAAGCCAACTCAAGACCCTCATTCCTGGTGCTGTGCTGAGGTGGTTGAGTGGTGGGAATTGGTGCTGCTGGAGATTGTAGGGTTTTAGGAGCTTACCTGGTGCTGAGGGAGTCCCAGTGGTGGTGTCTGGAGTATTCTGAAGCCACTGGTGTGTTTCTGCATTTTCGTGGAGCTACACTAAAGCACGTGACAGTCTGGTGCGTGGCAGTCTGGCGCATGGCAGCTACCTGTTTGCCCAGGGCAATGCTGAAGCAAGTGGTAGGGGCCCATTGCTGGTGGCTGCCAGTTAGCTTAGGTTCCAGTAGGGTTAGTGTTTACCTGTATAACTGGGGTTACACTGAAGCACATGGAGGTCTGGCAGCTGTAGGTGGCCTGTTTTTTCCAGGGTTAAGGTGAAGGATAGGTTGGGGCAGGGGGTGAGGGGAGGGTGACTGGGAGCTTCATATTTGCTTAGGCACCAGTAGGATTGCTGTCTACCTACTTGCCTAAGGCTATACTGGTAAGAAGAATTTCTGTACCCAATTGTGTATTAAATAGTTCGGATGAGAATGAGAATCAAATGTCTTCCACTCTTTCCCCACTGTCCACTCTAGTGCATAAGTTGTTCCTTGAACACTCCGATTATGTTAGATAATTTTCCCCATTTTCTCCTATCTGAACCTTCTTTTTTCTCCCCTCTCTCAGTACATTCATCTCTTCTACCCTTCTGTTCTTCTGAAATTATGCCAACATAATAGAATCATATCCAGGTCATTTATCTGATCAAACTCTCCCTCTAAGACTCCTGGAGATAGGTTACATGTATCACCTCCTCAAGTAAGAATGTAAATATTTTAACCTTATTTAGTCCTGTGTGATTTTTAACTCATATTTACTTTTTTATACTTCTTTTGAGTCCTGTGTTTGCATGTCAAATTTTCTACTAAACTCTGGTCTTTTCATCAGGAATGTTTGAAAGCTCTCTATTTCAATGAAAGCTCATTTTTCTCACTGAAAGATTATACTCAATTTTGCTGGATAGATTATTCTTGGTTGCAAGCCTAGATCCTTGGATATCTGGAATATCATATTCTAAACTTTCTGTGTTTTATACCTGCTGCTGCTAAATCCCGGGTGATCTTGAGTGGCCCCACTATGCCTGAATTCTTCCTGGCTTCTTGCTTTATTTTTCCCTTTACTAGGTAGCTCTGTATTTGTGCTAAAATATCTCTGGGAGTTTGGATTTGGGGACACCTTTCATGAGGACACAGGTAGACACTGTTTTGCCTTTTCAGATACCTGGGCAGATTTCTTTTATTTCTCAAAATATGATATCTAGGGTTTTTGTTGTTGTTATTGTTTCATTTTATTTGTTTGCTTGTGGTTTTTTTGGTGGTTGCTTATGATCATGGTTTTCAATCATTTGTAAATTTTGTCTCCTCAATTTATTTACCAGGTAAGTTGTTTTTCCTATAAAATATTTCATATTTTCTACTATTTTTCAACTCTTTTACTTTGTTAAAAAAAACATTTCTTTGTGTCTCCTAGAATACTTACCTTTTCTTTAACCAATTCTAATTCTGAAGGATTTATTTCCTTTGGTAAGTCTTTATACCTCTTTTTTACCAAGCTGTTAATTTTCTTTTAGCAAGCTTATAATTCCCTCTTCATGTCTTTATTCAATAGCTCTCATTTGGATTTAAAAAAAAATCTCTTTTTTTCCTTTAATTCTTCTAGTTACTTAGTAACTGGGGGAGGGGAGGTCTTATGTTAAATCTACATTTTTCTTTGATCTTTAACTTGTAGATATTTTCAATTCATTCCCTGATTTGTGTTTTGAGTTTCCCTGTCATCATAGTAACATTTTATGGTTGGGCTCTTTTTTTCTCTATTATTGATTAATTTATTTATTTTTAATTTTAGTTTACAACATTCACTTCCTCAAGTTTTTGAGTTTCAAACTTTCTCCCCCTCCCTCTCCTCTCCCCTCACAATCCGAGACAGCATGCAATCTGATATAGGTTCTAAATATACTTTCACACTAAACATATTTTCAAAATAGTCAAGTTGTAAAGAACTATAATGAATGGAATGAACCATGAGAAAGAAGGAACAAAACAGAAACAAAAATAACAAAAAAAGAGAGTGATTAGTTTGCTTCAATCTGCATTCAGACTCTTTAATTCTTTCTTCCAATGTGAATCGCTTTTTCTATCATGAGTCTTTTGGAATTGTCTTAGAACCTTGAATTACCAAGAAGAGCCAAGTCTATCAAAGTTAGTCATCACAGATACCATGTGTCCATAATCCTGTATAATGTTTTCCTGGTTCTGCTCTCCTCACTCAGCATTAGATCACATAAGTCTTTCGAGGTTATTATGAAGTCTGTCTGCTCCTCATTTTTTTTTTATTCTTTTTTATTTAACATTTTTAGTTTTCAGCATTGATTTTCACAAGAGTTTGAATTACAAATTTTCTCCCCATTTCTACCCTCCCCCCATTCCAAGATGGCATATATTCTGATTGCCCCATTCCCCAGTCAGCCCTCCCTTCTGTCACCCCACTCTGCCCCCATCCCCTTTTCCCTTGCTTTCTTGCAGGGCAAGATAGATTTCTATGCCTCATTGCCTGTATATCTTATTTCCTAGTTGCATGCAAAAACTTTTTTTTGAGCATCTGCTTTTAAAATTTGAGTTGCAAATTCTCTCCACTCTTCCCTCCCCACCCCCCCAACCCCCGCCTAAGAAGGCAAGCAATTCAACATAGGTCACATGTGTATCATTATGCAAAACCCTTCCACAATACTCATGTTGGGAAAGACTAACTATATTTTGCTCCTTCCTATCCTATCCCCCATTTGTTCAGTTTTCTCCCTTGACCCTATCCCTTTTCAGAAGTCTTTGCTTTTGATTACCTCCTCCCCCTATCTCTCTTCCCTTCTATCATCCCCTCTTTTTCCTCTCCTTCCTCCGTCTTTCCTGTGGGGTAAGATACCCATTTGAGTATGTATGTTATTCCCTCCTCAGGTCAAATCCAATGAGAGCAAGATTCACTCATTCCCCATCACCTGCCCCCTCTTCCCTTCCAACAAATTGCTTTTTCTTGCCACTTCTATGCAAGATAATTTACCCCATTCTATCTCACCCTTTCTCCCTCTCTCAATATATTCCTCCCTCATCCCTTAATTCGATTTTATGTTTTTAGATATCATTCCTTCATATTCAATTCACCCTGTGCCCCCTGTCTATATATAAATAATATATATATATATATACATACATATATATATATATATACATACATACACACATACACACACATACACACACACACACACACACATATATATGTATGTATGTATGTATGTATGTATATTCCCTTCAGCTGCCCTGATACTGAGGTCTCATGAATTACACACATCATCTTTCCATGAAGGAATGTAAACAAAACAGTTCAACTTTAGTAAGTCCATTATGATTTCTCTTTCTTGTTTACTTTTTCATGCTTCTCTTGATTCTTGTGTTTGGAAGTCAAATTTTCTATTCAGCTCTGGTCTTTTCACTGAGAAAGCTTGAAAGTCCTCTATTTTATTGAAATCCATATTTTGCCTTGGAGCATGATACTCAGTTTTGCTGGGTAATCCTAGCTCCATTGACCTCCGGAATATCGTATTCCAAGCCCTTCAATCTCTTAATATAGAAGCTGCCAGATCTTAGGTTATTCTGATTGTGTTTCCACAATACTCAAATTGTTTCTTTCTGGCTTCTTGCAATATTTTCTCCTTGATCTGGGAGCTCTGGAATTTGGCAACAATGTTCCTAGGTGTTTTCTTTTAGGATCTTTTTCAGGAGGTGATCAGTGGATTCTTTCGATTTCTATTTTACCCTCTGGCTCTAGAATATCAGGGCAGTTCTCCTGGATAATTTCTTGAAAGATGATGTCTAGGCTTTTTTTTTTATCATGGCTTTCAGGTAGTCCAATAATTTTTAAATTATCTCTCCTGGATCTCTTTTCCAGGTCAGTGGTTTTTTCAATGAAATATTTCACATTGTCTTCCATTTTTTTCATTCCTTTGGTTCTGTTTTATAATATCTTGATTTCTCATACAGTCATTAGCCTCCACTTGCTCCAACTGAATTTTTAAGGTGGCATTTTCTTCAGTGGTCTTTTGGACCTCCTTTTCCATTTGGCTAATTCTGCCTTTCAAGGCATTCTTCTCCTCATTGGCTTTTTGGAGCTCTTTTGCCATTTGGGTTATTCTATTTTTTAAGGTATTATTTTCTTCATTAGTTGCTTTTGGACTCCTTTAGCAAGTCATTGACTTATTTTTCATGATTTTCTTGTATCTCTCTCATTTCTCTTCCCAATTTTTCCTGTATTCTCTTACTTACTTTTCCAAATCCTTTTTGTGCTCTTCCATGGCCTGAGACCAATTCATATTTTTCTTGGAGGCCTTTGATGTAAGTTCTTTGACATTGCTGACTTCTTCTGGTTGTATGTTTTGGTCTTCTTTGTCACCAAAGAAAGATTCCAAAGTCTGAGACTGAATATGAGTCTGTTTTCATTATCTGTTTTCATTATCTGGTCATGTTCCCAGCCAACGTCTTGACCCTTGAGCTTTTTGTCAGGGTATGACTGCTTGTTGAGTAGAGAGTGCTTTGTCCCAAGCTTGAGGGGCTGTGCAGTTGTTTTCAGAGCTACTTCTACACAGCAAGCTCTGACACATTAGCACTCCTCCTCCTCCAAGACCTGCCAACATGGACGGCAATTCAGATCTGAGCAGGCTCTGCACTGTTGCTCTGATCCACCACTTGATTCCTCCCACCAGTTGGGCCTTGGGCCAGAAGCAACTGCAGCTGTAGTTCTGTAGCTTCACCGCCCCCGCTGTCTCTGGGGTGGTGGCCAAACCATGAACTCTTTTCACTCTGTCCCCGCAGTTTTTTTCCCATTAACCTTTTCTGTTGTCTTTGGTGTTTATGGGTTGAGAAGTCTGATAACTGCCACAGCTCACTGATTCAGGGCCCTAGGGCCTGTTCCCCCTGGCTCCTGGTCTGCTTGGTCCAGACATGGCTCACGCTGGGCTCTGCTCCACTCTGCTCTCAGTTTCGTGTGATAGACCTTACCCAGTGACCATCCAGGCTGTCCTGGGCTGCATCCTTGTTTCCTTCTGCTCTTTCGTGGGTTCTGCAGTTCTAGAATTTGTTCAGAACCAATTTTATAGGTGTTTGGATTGTCAAGGGGGAGAGCTTTAGGCCATTCCCTGCTTTCCAGTTGCCATCTTGGCTCTACTGCTCCTCATTTCTTAAAGCATAATAGTATTCCATTACATTCTTATACCACAACTTGTTTAGTCATTCCTCAGTTGATGAACATCTCCCTGATTTCCAATTCTTTGCCACCACAAAAAGAGCTGACATAAATATTTTTGAACAAATGGATCCTTTTCAGACTTTGCTGGTTTCTTTGGAATACAGCCCTAGAAGTGTTATTGCTGGGACAATGTGTATGCACATTTTTATAACCCTTTGGTCAAAGTTCCAAATTTTTCTCCACAAAGGTTGGATCAGTTCACAACTCCACCAACAATGCATTAGCATTCCAATTTTCCCACATCCTCTCCAGCATTTTTGATTTTCCTGTTTTGTAATGTTAGCCAATCTGATGGGTGAGATGTAGTACCTAAGAGTGGTTTTGATTTACATTTCTCTAATCAATAGTGATTTAGAGCATTTTTTCATATGACTATAGATATTTTAATTTCTTTAATTTCTTCCTCTAAAAACTTCTTGTTCACATCCTTTGACCATTTATCAATTGGGGAATGATTTCTTATGAATGTGACTCAGTTCTCTGTGTATTTTAGAAATGAGGCCTTTATTAGAGACACTGGTTCTTTCCCAGTTTTCTGCTTCCCTCCCAATCTTGGTTGCATTGGCTTTGTTTGTACAAAAGCTTTTCAATTTAATGTAATCAAAGTTATGCATTTTGCATTTTGTAACACTCTCTATTTCTTTTGTCATCATAAATTCTTCCCTTTTCTATAAATTTGACAAGTAAGCTATTTCTTGCTCTCCCAGATTGCTTGTACTATCATCAGGCTTTATATCTAAACTGTGAACCCATTTTGACTTTATTTTGGTATATAGAGTGAGATATTAATCTATGCTCAGTTTCTGTCATATTATTTTCCAATTTCCCCAGCAGTTTTGGTCAAATAGTGAGTTTTTTTTTTAAGGCAGAAGCTGGAGTTTTGGGGTTTATCAAACAGTAGATTGCTATAGTCATTGACTACCACATCTTGTGTAGCTAACCACTGATCCACCAATCTATTTCTTAACCAGTACCAAGTAGTTTTAATGACTGCTGCTTTATAATACAGTTTAATATCTGATATGTCTAGGTCACCTTCCTTAGCATTTCTTTTCAGTAATTCCCTTGATATTCTGGACCTTTTGTTCTTCCAGATGAATTTGGTTATTATTTTTTATAGCTCTATAAAATAATTTTGGTAGTTTAATTTGGTATGGCACTACAGAAATAAATTAATTTAGGTAAAATTGTCATTTTTATTATGTTAGCTTGGCACACCCATGAGCAACTGATGTTTTTCTAGTTATTTAGATCTGACTTTGTGTGAAAAAGTGTTTTATAATTGTGTTCCTATTTTTCCTGGTTTTGTTTTGTCAGGTAGGCTCCTAAATATTTTACGATGTCTACAGTAATTTTAAAAGGATTTTCTCTTTCTATCTCTTACTGTTGGATTTCGTTAGTAATATATAGCAATGCTGAGGATCTATGTGGGTTAATTTTATGTCCTGCAACCTTGCTAAAGTTATTTTTTATTTCAAGTAGTTTTTTTTATTTGAGTCTCTAGGATTCTCTGAATATATCATCATATCATCTGCAACGAGTGATAACTTAGTTTCTTCTTTGCTTATTCTAATTCCTTCAATTTATTTTTCTGTTCTTATTGCTACAGTTAACATTTCTAGTACCATATGTAACAACAATGTTGCTAGCAGCTACTGTGGCTTTGTAAGACCAACAACAACAGCACACAGGAAGGGCTACCAACACTGGTTCTTTGATCTGCTTTTCTAAGGAAAGCCACTTAAAGGGGTTAACAATCTCAGTTTAGTTAAACATACATACATCATTCACTTCAGGAGGAAAAGATCAGTGCCCTGAACTTCAGGGCAAATTCCAACAGAAATTGCGGATCACATACATTATATAAACAGATCAAAAAGCACAAACCAGTCTATCCATAGTAATACATAGTTACCAGAAAAGCACCAAAATCTGTCTGAGTTATCAAAGCTGGGGGGCTATTTCAATGGCAGAGTCTCCTCACCCATCCTTTTTCCATGAGTATACCCCCAAAGTCAAATGCTAACCTTCCAGTACATACAACCTCGAGGGCTCGAGTTTCACCATTTAGGGCTCGAGTCTCACCATTTAGGGTATGGGAAATCACTAAAATCAGAGTGTGGGAAAGCTCCAACCACCACACCACATCATATACAATTCATTGACTCTTGAATTTTCTTAGTGCTAAGAAACATTCCAAGACAAAAAAAAATACCACTTTACCTGCACCATTCAAAGGCCAGACTCATTAAAGGCAGGTAAGAGAAGAACAGTAAAAAAAATCTTGCCCTGATTACCATTACACCATAAAGGATAACAGTGATAATGGAATCCTTTTTTCACCTCGATCTTGTTGGAAATGCATCTCTCTTATCCCCATTACATATAATGCTTATTGATGGTTTTAGGTAGATGTTATTTATCATTTCAAGGAAGATTCCAATATACTATCTAGTGTTTTTAATGGGAATGGCTGTATTTTGTCAAAAACTTTTTCTGCATCTATTGAGATAATCATTGTTTCTGCTAGCTTTGTTGTTTATATGAAGAATTATGTTGATAGTTTCCTAATATTGAATCAGCCTTGCATTCTTGGAATAAATCCTACCAGTCATAGTGTATTATTCTTGTGATAAGTTGCTGTAATCTTTTTGCTAATATTTTATTTTAAAAAATTGCATCTGCATTCATTAAGATAATTGGTCTATAATTTTCTTTCTTTGTTTTGACTATACTTGGTTTAGACATTGGTATCGTATTTGTGTCATAAAAAGAATTTGGTAGGACTCCTTTTCCACCTATTTTTCGAAATAGTCTATAAAGTATTGGAATTAATTGTTCTTTAAATGTTTGATAGAACTTGCTTGTAAATCCATCTAGACCCTGGAGATTTTTTCCTAGGGAGTTCATCGATACCTTGTTCAATATCTTTTTCTGAGATGGGGTTATTTAAGTATTTTACTTCCTCTTCTGTTAATCTGGTCAATTTATATGTTTGTAAATATTCATCCATTTCCCTAAGATTGTCAAAGTTTGGGGCATACAATTGGGCAAAATAATTCCCAATTATTGTTTTACTTACTTCTTCATTGGAGGTGAATTTTTTTTATTTTTTGATGCTGGTAATTTGGCTCTCTTCTTTCTTTTTTGATCAAATTGACCAAAGGTTTATCAATTTTATTTTTTTTTCCTAAAACCAGCTCTTAGTTTTATTTATTAGTTTGTTTTCTTAATTTAATTTTAATCTCTCCTTCGGTTTTCAGTATTTCTAATTTGGTATTTAATTGGGGATTTTCAATTTGTTCTTTTTCTCACTTTTTCAGTTGCGTGCCCAATTCATTGATCTTCTTCTCTATTCATGTAAGCATTCAGAGATATAAAACTTCTCCTAAGAACTGCTTTCACTGTATTTCGTAAGTTTTGGTATGTTTGTTTCATTATTGTCATTCTCTTGAATGACGTTATTGATTACTTCTATTATTTATTGTTTGACTCAGTCATTCTTTAGGATTAGATTGGTTAGTTTCCCATTAATTTTTAGTTTATCTTTCCATGGTCCTTTATTACATATATTATTTTATTGCGTCATGATCTGAAGAGAATGCATTGACTATTTCTGCCTTTCTACAATGGATATGACGTTTTTATGCCATAGGACATGGTCAATTTTTGTATGTGTGCTGTGTACTGCTGAGAAAAAGGTATATTCCTTTTTATTCCCATTCAGTATTTTTTCCAGGCATCTATCATATCTACCTTTTCTTAAATTCTATTCACCTTCTTAACTTCTTTCTTGTTTATTTTGAGGTTAGATAAATCAAGTTCAGAGAGAGGAGTTTGAGGTCCCCTATTAGCATAGTTTTACTGTGTATTTCTTTCTGTAACTACCTTAACATCTCCTCTAAGAGTTTGGTTGCTATACCACTTGGTACATATAATTAAGTAATGCTATTACTTCATTGTCTATGGTGCCTTTTATCAGGATATAGTTTCCTTCTTTATCTCTTTTAATTAGATCTATCATTACTTTTGTTTTTTAAGGAATTTTTCTGTTCAATGAATTTTTTTTTCATTTTCATTTTTAAAATCATTGGTCAATTTTTCTTCTACCGCTCTAATTTGGTTTTTAAATTCCTTCTTTACCTCTTCCAAGAATTCTTTTTGTGCTTGAGACCAGTTCTTCTTCCCTTTTCAGGTTTCAGATGTGGGTATAGTGTCAATACTCTCCTCTTCTGAATTCACATTTTGATCTTCTCTGTCCCCATAATAAAATTCTATGGTCTTTACTTTTCTAGTCAGCTTCTTATTCATGGTGGTTGCCTTTTTCCTGCCTTTTAAAATGGATCTCTGCTCCTGGGGCACAGGGGCCTCTGTCCTGGTTACTGGCTTTGTGTGCTGCAGCCTCTGGTTTTGTCAGCTTAAAGCTGTATATATAATGCTGCTGCTCATCTAGTGCTGAACTGGAGATAGCTGGTGTGTGACAAGGCCAGGTCTTTCTGATTTTCCCTGGGGTTATATAGATGTTTGCAGTGTGAGGTATGGGGAAGGGGTGGCCTGGCCATTGGAAGTTACCTCCTCCTCTAGGGCTGGATGGGCTTAGTCACTGGTGGATTCCCATTCTCCCTCTGATGTCTGTCAATTCTCCTGGCTGTGCAGAGGCACCTGTGGGGTCCTGGTGTTGGCACTTGCCAGTTCCACCCCCCTGGGGCTCAGGATCTCCTGCTGGTCTGCTGAGGTGGGGCTTGCTATAACAACTTGATTTCCCTCACCTCCTGAGCTAAAAGACTGCTGTAGTCCTAGGATCCACTATTCCAAGATTTTTTTTCTGGGGCAATATTATCGAGGTTTTTCAAGGTTAACAAGAGGTGATTGAGAGCATTTCCTTTACTCTGCTATCATGGCTCCCAGAAGTTCAAATATGTGACTTGTCTATGGGCTGATATCCCGAGGAGTAGCTGCTGCCACTGCCCCAGGCCCTAAACATCTGTCTTATGCAATTCTGAGAGACTTCTGTCCTGTGCTGAGTGGTTTGGGGACACTACTGCTAATGGTGATTGAGTTCACCAGGGCCGGTTGATTCCACTCTGCTGTGGCAGAGTCTGCACTGGTGTAGCCCAAGCACTCTTGTGATTTCACAGTGGGCGACAACAGATCCTTATTGATGATCTTCCCTGGGCTGGAAATCTGCCACACTTTACCTCCCAGTGGATTCTGTCTCCTCAAAATTTGTTCAAATTCACTTCATTGAGGGAACTGACAGAATTTATGCGAGAGTTCTGGAGAGTTGATGCTTTCAATCTGTCATCTTGGATCTGCCCTGAGCTCTTTTTTTTGTCATTTATTCATTCATTAAGTTTATTTCTTGATTTTAGACGTCATCTTAAGACCAAATTCTGCACACTCAGAAGGCAGTTAGGTGTATATATGCCCTGAATTATAGATTGGTAGATAGATAGATAGAGCTATATCTATTTATCTATCTGTGTACGTATATATATATATGTGTGTGTGTGTGTGTGTGTGTGTGTATGTGTGTATGCATGTTTGTATGTATAGACAAATATATAGATATATATGTGCATGTGTACATATACATATATAAACATATTATATATATACATATATACACACATACAGAGAGTATAGAAGAGATAGAAGTATGTATATGTGTGTGCATATGGTTATATATACATATATGCGTGTGCATGTGTGTGTACATGTGTGTGTGCAGTATTTTATGCAGTAACTTTAGGAAAATAGTCAACTTTGAAAGATTGAGTAACTTTGAACAACACTATGACCACCCCCAATTCCAAGGGATTAATGACAAAACAAATGTATTCCAGTCCAGATAAAGATTGCTAACTGAAACATATTTTTTTCTTTTCTTTCCTTTTCTTTTCTTTTCTTTTCTTTTCTTTTCTTTTCTTTTCTTTTCTTTTCTTTTCTTTTCTTTTCTTTTCTTTTCTTTTCTTCCTTCCTTCCTTCCCTTCCTCCCTCCCTCCCTCCTTCCTTCCTTCCTTCCTTCCTTCCTTCCTTCCTTCCTTCCTTCCTTTCTTTCTTTCTTTTCTCAAGTTTAATTTTAGCATTTATTTTCCATTACTATACCTATTTGAAACGCATTTTGTTTTTCTTGACTTCTCAATGGTTTGGGTGTGGGGAGGGAGAAGGTAGAGAATTCAGAGCCGACAATTAAATTAAATTAAATGTTAGGAGTTGAAAATATTTCAAATAATTACTTTTAAGGCTATTTTTTTTATTTGTTACATGCTAATAACATGTGCATTCCTTCAAAAGCATAGAAACAATTATGCTTAGTCTCCACACCTGCAAGAATAGTTAAAATGAGACATTTCTAGACTTTATGCATTGTTAATTATACCATTTGTGATCTGATAGAACAATGAAATGTTTCTCTTACTCAGATGAATTTCTCTTAATTATTTCCTGTCCATTATAAAGTTGATTTGAAGGCTCATTGTGTTGATTACCCCAGGTACCAAAATTAAAAGTTAAAAGCTTCATCTAGTGTATTTCTTTTTTTTATTTATTTAACGTATTTGGTTTTCAGCATTGATTTTCACATGAGTTTGAATTACAAATTTTCTCCCCATTTCTACCCTCTCCCCCCACACCGAGATAGCGTATATTCTGGTTGCCCTGTTCCCCAGTCAGCCCTCCCTTCTGTCACCCCATTCCCCTCCCATCCCCTTTTCCCTTCCTTTCTTGTAGGGCAAGATAAATTTCTACGCCCCATGACCCTGTCCCCTTTCGAAAGTGTTTGTTTTTGGTTACCTCCACCCCCATCTGCCCTCCCCTCCATCATCCACCCATTTTTTTTTATCTTCTTCCCTCTTCTTTCCTGTGGGGTAAGATACTCAATTGAGTATATATGGTATTCCCTCCTTAGGCCAGATCTGCTGAGAGCAAGATTCACTCATTCCCCCCTCACCTGCCTTCTCCACTCCTCCCACAGAACTGCTTCCTCTTACCACCTTTATGCGAGATAATCCACCCCATTCTATCTCTCTCTATCTCCCTCTCTCAATGTATTCCTTTCTCATCCCTTAATTTGATTTTATTTCTTTTAGATATCTTCCCTTCATCTTCAACTCACCCTTTGTCTGCTCTCTCTCTCTCTCCATATATATATATATATATATATATATATATATATATATATATATATATATATATATATATATATATATTTATACACACACACACATATACACAAACACATACATACATAGATACATATACATTCACACACACATACACATATATATGTATATATATACATATATATGTATGTATATATGTGTGTATATACACACACACACACACACACACACACACACATATATATATATATATATATATATATATATATATATATATATATATATATGCATATTCCCTTCAACTACCCTAATACTGAGGTCTCATGAATCATACACATCATCTCTTCATGTAGGAATGTAAACAAAACAGTTCAACTTTAGTAAGTCCTTTACAATTTCTTTTTCTTGTTCTTTTTCTTGATTACCTTTCCATGCTTCTCTTGATTCTTGTGTTTGAAAGTCAAATTTTCTATTCAGTTCTGGTCTTTTCACTGAGAAAGCTTGAACGTCCTCTGTTTTATTGAAAATCCATATTTTGCCTTGTAGCATGATACTCAGTTTTGCTGGGTGGGTGATTCTTGGTTTTAATCCTAGCTCCATTGACCTCCGGAATATCGTATTCCAAGCCCTTCGATCTCTTAATGTAGAAGCTGCCAGATCTTGGATTATTCTGATTATGTTTCCACAATTCTCAAACTGTTTTTTTTTTCTGGCTGCTTGCAGTATTTTCTCCTTGATCTGAGAACTCTGGAATTTGGCGACAATATTCCTAGGAGATTTCTTTTTGGGATCTATTTGAGGAGGCGATCGATGGATTCTTTCAATTTCTATTTTGCCCTGTGGCTCTAGAATAGCTCTAGAACACCAGGGCTATTTTCCTTGATAACTTCTTGAAAGATGATATCTAGGCTTTTTTTTTTTTTGATCACGGCTTTCAGGTAGTCCAATGATTTTTAAATTATCTCTCCTGGATCTATTTTCCAGGGCAGTGGTTTTTCCAAGGAGATATTTCACATTGTCTTCCATTTTTTCATTCCCTTGGTTCTGTTTTCTAATATCTTGATTTCTCATCAAGTCACTAGCTTCCACTTGCTCCAGTCTAATTTTTAAGGTAGTATTTTCTTCAGTGGTCTTTTGGACCTCCTTTTCCATTTGGCTAATTCTGCCTTTCAAGGCATTCTTCTCCTCATTGGCTTTTTGGAGCTCTTTTGTCATTTGAGTTATTCTATTTTTTTAAGGTGTTATCTTCTCCATTATTTTTTGGGTCTCTTTTAGCAAGTCATTGACTTGTTTTTCGTGGTTTTCTTGCATCACTCTCATTTCTCTACCCAATTTTTCCTCTTGCTTTTCCAAATCCTTTTTGAGCTCTTCCATGGCCTGGGACCAGTTCATGTTTTTCTTGGAGGCTTTTGTTGTGGGCTCTTTGATTTTGTTCACTTCTTCTGTCTGTATGTTTTGGTCTTCTTTATCACCAAAGAAAGAATCCAAAGTCTGCGACTGAATCTGGGTGCGTTTTTGCTACCTAGACATATTCCTAAGCAACTAACTTGACCCTTGAGTTTTTCATCGGGGTATGACTGCTTGTAGGCTAAGGAGTTCTATGTTCCACGTTTGAGGAGGATGCATCAGCTCTGCCACATCAGCACTCCTCTTTCCCCAAGAACTGCCAACCTGGACCGGGCTTAGATCTTCAGCAGGCTGTGCACTCCTGCTCTGATCCGCCACTTAATTCCTCCCACCAGGTGGGCCTGGGGCCAGAAGCAACTGCAGCTATAGCTGCCCCACCTCCACTGCCCTGGGGGTGGTGGCTGAACCACGAACTCCTTCCACTCCCACAGCATTTCCCACCAACCTTCTCCGCTGTCTTTGGTGTTTGTGGGTTGAGAAGTCTGGTAACTGCCGCAGCTCACTGATTCAGGTCGCTAGGGCACATTCTGCCCAGCTTCTGGTTGGTCCACGCCGCTCACGCTGGGCTCTGCTCCGCTCTGCTCCCAGCTCCCAGCTTCCAGCTTCCAGCTCCATGTGGATAGACCTCACTCAGAGACCATCCAGGCTGTCCTGGGCTGGAGCCCTGCTTCCCTCTGCTGTTTTGTGGGTTCTGCAGTTCTAGAATTGGTTCAGAGCCATTTTTTAATAGGTTTTTGGAGGGACTTGGCAGGGAGCTCAAGCTAGTCCCTGCTTTCCAGCTGCCATCTTGGCCCCCTAATGTATTTCTTAAGAAACAGATTGTAAGTGTGGATGATTGCTTTGCCATGCACATTCTCTAGTTGTGTCACCTCATTCTTTTAGTCAACATAGCCGAGTTAAAGTGGTAGTTTCAGCACTAAATTTCAAGATATTGAATCTCACATTGAAAAATAACATTTACATTATATGTCAAGTTGATGGCTTTCTTGTTGAAAAGTTCAACTGTTTGTTAATAGAATGGGCAGTCTTAAATATAAAAGCAACATTGCTTGAATTCTGTGATAATTCCATGAGTACAAAGCTGTCATTGCTAAGTCAAACACAATCACAGATTTTTTTATGTTATTCTCAATTACACGAAGAAAGGGGTTTTTAAAGAACATGGCTAGTTTGAGAGCAGTGGTAACTGGTTTCTTTCTTTCTTTTATTTTTTATTTTTTGTTTCTTCTTCATTAATATTTGGCTGTGCAACCAATTAGTGAGGCTATAAGCAACAGTCAATAAAGAGCCAAGAAGATCTGCATTTCAGTCTTGCCTCAGATGCCTATTGGGTATGTGACAACGGCCATGAATCTGCTTCCTCATCTGCAAGATAGTTTATAGTTCTAACTTGCAGTTGTTACATATCTCAAATAATATAGAATACATAAAATGCTTTGTGAATATTAAAGAGCTATATAACTGTCCATTATTATAATTAATTTTATCATTATCACTAATTAAGTTAGCTATGATGACCAATGTGCATGCTGTCTCACAAAGCCCAGTTGTGCTCAATGGTATTTCCTAGAAATAAGAGTGGTATGTTTCCCATAGAGTGGGAAATTCTTATTCGTTTTAGATCAGAGTGATAATGAAAGAGAAATAAAAGATTTCAATATAGAGATAAAGTGGAAGAGAAAATGAAAAAAATATCATAGATCCACAAGATATCAGAAAATATGGCTGTGATTTTGTGATTGAATAGGAGAGAGAGAGAGAGAGAGAGAGAGAGAGAGAGAGAGAGAGAGAGAGAATAATAATAAGGAAATAGTCTTGATTTTATTGGCAAGGAGCAGTTTGTATAACCTTTAACTAGGCTTCAGGCCTTGGCATTGCCAGAGGATTCACACCAATGCATTTGCCATTTAAGATGAAGAAAAGCAAGCAGAATAGGGAAGGAGGGAAATGGCATGACAAGGTTGTAAAAAGCTTAGTTGAGAAACTTGGGGTGGCGGTGGGGAGATGGTATGGTTGGCCCCTTATAAAAATAATGAAAAAGGATAATGCTTTTAAAATCATAAGACAAAAATTTTCCATGCCTTATAGTAAAGGATATAACCTCAAGCAGAGGGAGCTATGCTTTCCCTCTTGTTTCCTAGACAAAACAATTGGTGATCTCTCTTATTATGAGTGGTTTTCTTTCTTTCTTTCCTTCTTTCTTTCTTTCCTTCTTTCTTTCCTTCTTTCTTTCTTTCTTTCTTTCTTTCTTTCTTTCTTTCTTTCTTTCTTTCTTTCTTTCTTTTTCTTTCCTTTCTCTCTCTCTCTCTCTCTCTCTCTCTCTCTCTCTCTCTCTCTCTCTCTCTCTCTCTCTTTCTCTCTCTCTCTCTCCCCTCCTCTCTCTCTTTCTTCCTTCTTCCCTTTCCTTTTATTTTCCTTTTCTGTTTATTTTTTCTTTATCTCCTTTTATTTCATTTTTGTCTGCTAGGAAGGAATAACCAGTTAACTCTCCTGTTACTTCATACATTTTCTTCATTGAGATTTGTATGGTTTTCTGTGATGAGAAACCATGATACTGAGAAGTTCAGAAAAGTCAGGAATTCATTTCAAGCTTTCTTGTGTTGGAAGGGCATATGTCAAAGAGATTGTCAAATGTGCTTAATGAAGTGGATCTCCTCAAGGTGTGTCTATTACCATAATTGCTAGAATCTGCTGTTCTTCACCTTCTCTAACCATATGTTAATACATTGGATGTCACTGATTGGGGTCATTTGCTTGTCTGAATTAAATATGAAGTCTCTCAAAGACTTAGATTCACAAAAGAGTTCAGAGAGATTTTCTAGGAGTTTTCATATAAAAAGGAGATAATATATGTAAAGGTTATTTGAAAAGTATGCAGTGTAATATAAATATCTGTTGTTATTACTTATAGATAGCATAAAAATAATCCCTTAAGGCTTGACAAATTCTTTGCACACATTGCTTCATTTTATCCTTGCAACAGCCCTGTGAGGTAGGTGCTATTATTATGTATCCATAAATGAGAACACTGAGGCAGATAGCACTTAAGTGACTTGCCCAGGGTCATGCAACTATTAAGATCTGAGGTCAGACTTTAATTCAGGTCTTCCAGAATTCAGGTTGTGCACTCTATCTACTATGCCACCTAACTGCCTAAGTAGCAACAATAATAAAAATATAGCAATCTTTTTTTAACTTATATGTACAGGCTGTTCCTAAAGTCTGGACATAGGCAAAAATGCGTATTTTCAAGAAATGAAATGAATGAAATTTTCAACATTTTATTTAATTTAATTTAATTAATTTAATTTATTTAATTTATTAACAAATAACATCTTCAATATAATTTCCATCATTTGCAATGCAAAGGTTGATGCACATTGCAAGATTAATGTGAACTCTATTCAATAACTCCACATTTCCTATGTGTCCAGACTGTAGGAAAACCCTGCACAATGACCAGGGGTGTATGGGATATAAAAAAAGACCAAATAACAAGGCCTACCTACAATGTTGTAATTCTGCAGAATCCATCATTCAAGTTATAGTTATTTTATTAGGACTTGCTTTATGGGGGTTGCAGATGCAAGATGGCGGGTGGAAAGCAGGGACTTGCTTAAGCTCCGCCCCCAGGTTCCCTCCAAACACCTATAAAAATGTCTCTGAACAAATTCTAGAGTTGCAGAACCAACGAAATAGCAAAGGAAAACAGGGCTCCTGGCAAGGACAGCCTGGATGGAAGCTAGGAAGGATCTATCACACGGAGCTGAGAGCAGATCAGAGCAGAGCCCAGCATGGGCCATGCCAGGACCAACCAGACAAGGATCTATCACACGGAGCTGAGAGCAGATCAGAGCAGAGCCCAGCATGGGCCATGCCAGGACCAACCAGACAAGGAGCCGGGCAGAACAGGCCGTGGGGCCCTGAATCAGTGAGCTGTGGCAGTTACCAGACTTCTCAACCCAAAAACAGCAAAGACAACAGAGAAACTTAGTGGGAAAAGCTTCTGGGACAGAGTGAAAGGAGTTCGCCTTTGGACACCACCCCAGGGGTGACAGAGGTGCTGGGGCTCTGAGGCTGCTTCCAGAGCTACAGTTGCAGGTGCTTCCAGCCCCAGGCCCACCTGGTGGGAGGAATTAAGGAGCAGATTAGAGCAGGAGTGCAAAGCTTGCTTTGCCCTGCCTGGATCTGGGCCCCAATCCTGGCTGGCGGTTCTTGGAGGAGAAGGAGTGCTGCTATGGCAGAGCTTGAGGTATAGAAGTAGCTCTGAAAATGGTAGCACAGCCCCTCAAGCTTGGGACAAAGTACTCTCTACTCTACAAGCAGTTATATCCTAACAAAAGCTCAAGGGTCAAGTAGTTGGCTGGGAACATGGCCAGGCAGTGAAAACAGTCTCAGATTCAGACTCAGACTTTGGAATCTTTTTCTGGTGACAAAGAAGACCAAAACATACAGGCAGAAGAAGTCAACAGTGTCAAAGAGCCTACATCAAAAGCCTCCAAGAAAAATATGAATTGGTCTCAGGCCATGGAAGAGCTCAAAAAAGATTTGGAAAAGTAAGTAAGAGAATAGAGGAAAAATTGTGAAGAGAAATGAGAGTGATTCGAGAAAACCATGAAAAACAAGTCGATGACTTGGTAAAGGAGACCCAAAAAATACTGAAGAAAATAACATCTTAAAAAATAGACTGACTCAAATGGCAAAAGAGCTCCAAAAGCCAATGAGGAGAAGAATGCCTTGAAAGGCAGAATTAGCCAAATGGAAAAGGAGGTCCAAAAGACCACTGAAGAAAATGCTACCTTAAAAATTAGATCGGAGCAAGTGGAAGCTAGTGGCTTTATAAGAAATCAAGATATTATAAAACAGAACCAAAGGAATGAAAAAAAATGGAAGACAATGCAAAATATCTCATTGGAGAAACCACTGACCTGGAAAACAGATCCCGGAGAGATAATTGAAAAATTATTGGACTACCTGAAAGCCATGATCAAAAAAAAAAAAAACAGCCTAGATATCATCTTTCAAGAAATTATCAAGGAGAACTGCCCTGATATTCTAGAGCCAGAGGGTAAAATAGAAATTGGAAGAATCCACCAATCACCTCCTGAAAAAAAATTCACAAAGAAAACTCCTAGGAATATTGTCGCCAAATTCTAGAGCTCCCAGATCAAGGAGAAAATACTACAAGCAGCGAAAAAGAAACAATTTGAGTATTGTGGAAACACAATTAGGATAACACAAGATCTAGCAGCTTCTACATTAAGGTATTGAAGGGCTTGGAATATGATATTCTGGAGGTCAATGGAGCTAGGATTAAAACCAAGAATCACCTACCCAGCAAAACTGAGTATGATGCTCCAAGGCAAAATATGGATTTACAATAAAATAGAGAACTTTCAAACTTTCTCAGTGAAAAGACCAGAGCTGAATAGAAAATTTGACTTTCAAATACAAGAATCAAGAGAAGCATGAGAAGGTAAACAAGAAAGAAAAATCACAAGGGATTTATTAAAGTTGAACTGTTTTGTTTACATTCCTACATGGAAAGGTGATGTGTATAATTCATGAGACCTCAGTATTAGGGTAGCTGAAGGCATACACATATATATGTGTATAGATATGCACATATATATAATACATACACACACTCACTCACACACACACACACACACACACACACACACACACACACACATATATATATATATATAGATATAGATATATAGACAGAGGGCACAGGGTGAGTTGAATATGAAGGAATGATGTCTAAAAAAATAAAATCAAATTAAGGGATGAGAGAGGAATATATTGAGAGAGGGAGAAGGGGAGAGACAGGTAAATTATCTCACATAAAAGTGGCAAGAAAAAACAGTTCTGTAGGAAGGGAAGAGGGGGCAGGTGAGGGGGAATGAGTGAATCTTGCTCTCCTTGGATTTGATGTTAAGAGGGAATAACATACACACTCAATTGGTTATCTTACTCCACAGGAAAGAAGGAGGTAGGGGATACAAAAGGGGGGACAATAGAAGGGAGGGCAGATAGGGGGAGGAGGTAATCAAAAGCAAACACTTTCAAAAAGTGACAGGGTCAAGGGAGAAAATTGAACAAGGGGGACTGGATAGGAGGGACCAAAATATAGGTAGTCTTTCGCAATGTGAGTATTGTGGAAGGGTTTTGAATAATGATGCACATGTGACTTATGTTGAATTGCTTGCCTTCTTAGGGAGGGTGTTCAGGGAGGGAAGAGGGGAGAGAATTTGGAACTCAAAGTTTTAAAAGCAGATATTCAAAAAAAAAACTTGTTTTTGCATGCAACTGGGAAATAAGAAATACAGGCAATGGGGCATAGAAATCTATCTTGCCCTACAAGAAAGCAAGGGAAAATGGGATGGGGAGGGGTGGGGAATGTGATGACAGAAGGGAGGGCTGACTGGGGAATGGGGCAGTCAGAATATTTGCCACCTTGGAGTGGGGGGAAAGGTAGAAATGGGGAGAAAATTTGTAATTCAAAATCTTGTGGAAATCAATGCTGAAAACTTGAAATATTAAATAAAAAAGACTTGCTATGTAAATTATAGAATAGAAATAGGAATTGAACATTCAGAATATGGGTTCCACTATCATTAATGTGGGTGGTGACTAAGTCTTTCGGAAATCATTGGCAATAGGATAATAAGAGTACAACAACAACAAAAATAGCTAAGTAAATAAATGACTAATTTGTTTTTACTAGGATCTTTACTAAGTGCTCTTTCCCATACATTTAAGTTCTGTGTTACCATTGGCAACATCATATGGATCATGTGTGATTATCTACAATTGATTTTATGCAGTCTCTCTCTCTTTCTCTCTCTCCATATATACATATATGTATGTATATGTATATACACACACATACATATATGTGTGTGTGTGTGTGTGTGTGTGTGTGTGTGTGTGTGTGTATATATATAGTATCTGTCGATATCTATCTATTATCTATGTATATATACACTCACATACACATGTGTGTGTTTATGGTCTCTCCCCTATTAGAATTAAAGCTTCTTGAAGGCAGAGGATGTTTTTGCTTTTTTTGTTTGTTTTCTCTGTGTTAAGAAAGGTGCCTCATATATAGTAGATGCTGAATAAATGCTTGTTGACTTGACAACTTATGTGATCCTGAGTTGCTGATACTTTCAACCTGTGTAAATCCAATCAGTAAATGAAAGATCTTTCCTGCCCATTGAATAGGTCTCAAGTGGGGTCGACAAAGGGAGACCTGATTAGAGGCAGGCCCACACCCTTTCACTAACTAAATGTGAGGCCTCAGGCACACAACTTTTTGCTAATTAAGCCAATGTGGTCATGAAGCCCTCAGGGCCCTAAGGGGAGTTGCTAAAACCAGAGCCAATCATATGTACACTGAGTTCTAGTCAATCTGATGCCATCTAGGATTGTATTAAAAGAGAACCCAGAACTGAGAGTAGCAGAACTGGAAGCAGTGGAACTAAGAGTGGCAGGATTCAGAAAAAGACATCAAGAAGCCATTGAGGCAGCAAAAAATTGAGGGAGAGACATCATCAAGAGAGACTGCAGAGAGGAGGGGGCATAACAAGAGAGGGTTGTGGAGATCAAGGAACTCAGAGTCAGCAGAGGTGCAGGAGAGAGTGCTGAGCAGAGAGTTAGGATTCCTGACTGATTGTTTACAGGAAAGCCCAGTGGTGGGGGGGGGAGGTTACAGAATGGCTTGACTCCTTGCTATAATACTTTATTATAATTTCCTTGTTGCTATGTTGAGGTGGGCTTACTGGTTTTAGATTATCATTGCTACTATATGGAATTGGAAGGACTGGTCCTGTGATTGGATTCTCTTATGTCTAAATAAATGTTATACTTCCTCTGCCTTCTACTTAGAGAATTTCATATACTTCGTGATTCCAAACCATTCAAGCATGTCCATGGCAATACTCAGCGTGATGCATCTTGCCTCACTAACATAACTGGGAGGTTTGAACTCTTCCTGTGACATTTCTGAGTGTGATCATTTCTTCAGGAGGAGACCTGAATAGTCTTTCTATATTTATTATTCTCTCTGGCACTCATAGTTCTGAGCAGTTTTCTTTAGTGATTTCTTGAAATCCGGCAATTTTTTAGGTTGTTGTTTATCAAGGTCTTTAGAGACTCTAATGTTGGTCAAATTAATTTTCTTCATATTTCTTTTTCATTTTAGTTATTTTTGATACTAGATATACTATATGACCTTCTAGTTTTTCAATTTTTGATTTTGTTCTACTATTTCTCTTATCATTGAATTGTTGTCTTCTTTTTGCTCCATTATACTTTTCATGGTGTTTCATTATTTTGGTAAGCTTTTCAACCTGCTGCAAGTTGCCCATTATACTTCCCAGTTCTTCTAATTTCATTCTTTATCATATATTTAATTTTCCCTTTATTTATCCTATCTACTGTTTGAGTCCTTGTTTCTAATACATCTTTTTTTATTCAGGTTCTGTATAAAATTAATGCAGTTACTTATATCTTTAAAAAATTCCCTTGAGATTTTCTTAACATATATATGTATGTGTATTAGGAGTTTTCTTCCTTCATTCATTTCTTCAGCCTTAGTCCCCTCCGTGGGACTTTATGCCAGAGTCAGGGTTATTGTTTAGATACTTTACATCTCTTGATGAACTTGGAAAACACTGGAAGGGTTGGGGATCCTTTTCCACTGAAGTCCAGATAGATGGAACTATAATTCTGGATGTAGATATCTAAGTCCAATCCCACTTCCCTTTCTTTCTCAGTCCTGGCCCAAGAGCTAGAGCTGGATCAAGAGCTATAATCAGACCCTGCCCACTACTAGTCAGTGCTTTGTTCCTATTTCCTTTGCCTCCTAAGTGAGATATTTACAGACCTCTAGTGGTCTCCTGGTTAAGGAGTCCTCTTCAGTCTTGCTCATTATTTTTTTCACAATCTTTTTTTTTCTTTTTTCTTTGTTATTACTGTAGTGTCACTCAAGGAACCTTAGCTTTGATGAAGCTTTTATTGTCTCCATCTTTGCCAGAATTTTCATCTTAATATTTTTTTTTCAAAGGCCATCAGCAGTTTTTATGCTAAGGTGACAATAATATCATACTTTTATGTAGGTAGTCAAATGAAAAACCTAAATATATTTTCTATTTTGAACTTAAAAGTTTTGCACAGTTGACACAATAGCATCTCTTAATTCATTATAATTTTATAACTTTTAAAGACATTATATATCTATAAAACTCTTTGTTCTGTCTTACTGCTTCTGTGCCTTCTGCCTTCCACCCTACCCCCTAATATAATCCTATGAACAGAGGATTACCCTCAAGCTAGATATGTGGGTCTCCCTTGACCTTCAACTGATCAGTCTGTCTTCACTTAACCTCCATGGGGATTTCGCAGCATAAAACAAACAGAAAAATCCCATATGTTTTTACGACCCATTCACTAGGTCCTCAAATACCTCCTCACTCGCTTTCTGACAGCACTGTCTGAAGTCTGCTCACTGCAGAGTCCCTGAGTTTTATGTAGTGTTAGAGCCATTAGAGAGAGCATTTAGGGGTGGGAATGGTTAAAGAAACAAGGAGTTCCTTTCCAAAAATGCTCCAGTGTGGCTCCAAGTGGACCACTACACAGAAATACTGGATCCTGCACACGTACCCTTCCATGGCAAAAGAAAACAGGCTGTCATTATTAGCCTTTTTCTAAGAGCTCACAATGTAACATCATAGCTAAATTCAGTCAGAGACAGGTCAAGCAACAAAAACCAGGAGCCAAGGCAGTCTAGTCAGCTCTGAAATTTGATTCAGACTCCAGATTATGAATAGATTTAACTAGTTCACCAAATGAAAATGTAGATTTTGGCACTATGTGAATTTTTTTAGGGGGGGGGTTATGTGGAGTCCCTATGCACACTAAGGAGATATGAGAAAGAGCTTTTTATATTAAATAACTAGTTGACATATATGCATGTGTATACATATATGTCTATATATAAATACATATCTGTATATACATATATACCTATTAACTCCGTAAATGCCAAAAGTTATTTTAAAGGAAAACATATAGAAAGGAAAACATACCACTGTTTAATGTGCCTTAGATTATCAAAAGATTCTGAATTATAAGGTCAAGCAAGACCTGATGAACAGCCAAGCAGTGATTGATGAGAAGCTTATACTATATGCTTCAGTCCACTTCTTGGTGAGCTGGTAATGTGACAAGATATCCAATTTCCAAGATAGAAGTGTTAACGTAGTCAGCAAGGATGGGCAAATCAAATTGCAAATCATCCTAAGATTTCTGTTTCCCTTCCTATTCCTAGAAAGGCTGACAAGGTATTCTCTTGACACAGAAATGGCCAGATTCTATTTTCTTTAGCAATGCTATTGACTCAGCCACTGTAATGTTAATCTTTCATTTGTAAATTTAACAAGCCTTGTGCAAGATAACATACTAGCAGGATAGCAAACTAGGCCACACAAAGAGCCCTATGCCATAGGGAGCATTCATTCATTCATTCATTCATTCATCCCTTCATTCAATAACCATTTTAATGTGTTTGCTACTACTAAGCTTGCCTTCCAGTTATTAGATGTCTGCTACTGCTAATTGCTGAAGATGAAAGAAATAAGACTGTCTTTGCCCTCAAGGAGCTTACATTCCAATGAGTTGTGCATGCAGATAATTCAAAATGAATTATATATGAAGTAAATACAAAGTAATTTGGTGCAGAACTAACTGTGGTCATAAAAAAAATAACATCCAGTAAGAAGCAACACTTGAGCTAAGCCTGAAAGGGAACTAGGTGAGGAATGAATAAATTTCAGTCATTGTGGGCAGTCTTTGTAAAAGCACAAAACCTTAAAGCGAAAGACAAAAAAGGTAGTGTCATTAAATCTAATGTATAGATGAGGAAACTGATAAGGTGGATTTATCATGATTATATTTCATGAAGCCAGATTTTTTTTCCAATGAAATGCTCTTCCCACCAACCCCACATTGCCTGTCCAATATGTAGGTTGTGAGCACCTCTTCGCAAAGATGGATTGACATTTGCCTGGACTTTTCTTTCTTAACTCACAATTTAACACAAAGAGGGAAATCTAATTTTTACATGGGTATCTTGTGGGCCAGTCTTTCCCCTGACCCCCAGCAAAGACTCTAGGATCATAAGATGACTTCCAATCCTGAAGGGCCTGACCCAAGGTGAAGTCCATATGTGAATTTGTCTAAATGTTGATGATAGAATTCTCAATTCATTCATAAACAATCAATATACAATAAGTATTAGATGTAGACACCCTTTATTTCATGTACCTCTGTATAAAATAAAAAAGGCACAAAGGTTCCTATGATAGGAACCCATAAAAAACAATACATTTTAAAAAAAATAATATTTTATTTTTCCCCTATTACATGTTATAATAATTCTTTTAACATTAGGTATTTTTAGTTTTTTTTAAGTTCCTTCCCCTCTCACCTCCATGAGATAGTAAGCAATCTAGTATAGGTTATACATGTACAATCATATAAAACATTAACATATTAGTCATTTTGTACAAGAAGACTCAAATAGAAAGGAAGGAAAGAAGGAAGGAAGGAAGGAAGGAAGGAAGGAAGGAAGGAAGGAAAGAGGGAAAGAGAGAAGGAAGGAAAGACAGAAGATAATATGTTCCAGTCTACATTCAGACAATATCAGTTCTTTCGCTGGAGGCAGATAGCATACTTCATCATAAGTCCTTTAGGATTGTCTTGGGTAGCTGAGATTAGCTAAAGTCATTGACAGATCTTCATGATATATTGCTGTTACTGTGTACAATGTTCTGGTTCTGCTCACTTCACTTTCCATTAGTTCATGTAATTCATCCCAGGTTTTCCTGTAATCATCCTGCTTGTCATTTCTTATAGCACGGTAATATTACATCAAAATTATATATCACAATTTGTCCAACCATTCCCTAATTGATGGACGTACCTTCAATTTTCAATTCTGAGCCACCACAAAAGGCTGCTATAAATATTTTGTACAAATACAGCCTTTTCCTTTTATTTTAATCTCTCTGGAATATAGATCTAACAGTGGTATTGCTAGATCAAACTAATGTTTTTTCAGTGTTTGGCATCAATTGAATCATTTCTGGAAGTACCAGATCATCTAATTGCCCTGGGTAGCTTAAAATGTCCTTGAATGCATAAAAATGTGAAAAATAAGACTTTTTAATTAAAAAATGTTTGCAAATAAATATTCTCTGCCTCCATTTACATAAGATAAATCTAATTTACTGGTGGCACTCATTTTAATATTAGTAATGATTTCACATTAAAAGAAATCCCCCATAGAATTAATTGGAAGATTTGGATGAGGAAGGACTGAAGATATTGGCCAGTATATTAGGAGACTGCCCCTCTATATCCACCTCATACTTAATTATCTTTTTACTTTTTGTTACATGTGAGATAGAGTAATATAGTTCTTATCTACACCACAGAGTTCCCAACAAAACAATATGACTTGGCAAATTGACCACAGTAAGCCATGTGACTGGTTTGAAGAGGAAGGTTTCTGTCCTTAGTGAATTTGGACCTCCCTAATTCAAAATAGTCTAGTAGTTTAAAATCAGGCAATATTTCCACAGGTCATTAGACGTGGCATAAAGCTCAATTGAAAAGCAATTAAGAACCTACTATGTTCTAGACACTGTGCTATATGCTTTAAATTTTAAAAAAGGGGAGAAAGACAGTCCCTGCCCTCAAGTAGTTCACAATCTAATGTAAAGCTCAGAATACATAAGGTGGGCTGTTGGCCTCCAATTCTCAGATGTATGAAAGAGAAAGCTGCAGAGACTTTAACAAGAAGACATAGAATTATCAGTGACCTTATTAGGCTGTAAGTTGTGGTAGAATTTAAGCACATATGGAAGTTATCAATCTTATAATGACACATTTAACATTTGGGTTGGTGATGTCTTGACTTGTATGTGAATTAAATTTAAGAGAGGCAGAGCTATACAAAGTTGCCAGCCTCACTCTCTTCTCTAGAGTTATCAGAGTCCAGTGGCAAGACATGGGTCAGGACGACTGGCAGTGGCCCAGGATGCAGTGAATGACCTTGGTCTTTAAAAAGCCAGCACTCGGTTTTTCTGGGGGAACACCTATTCAGGAATTACAGGCCAGGTAGGAATAGAGGCAAAAGGTGGCCTGGTTTGCTTTCACAAAAGAATCAGTCAGGGATGGGGAGACCTTCAGAGTTTCGGGCCACAAGATAAACAATTGCTATTTACACCCATTATGAGCCGACAAAACCTGAACAATGAGCAAATGAGGCTTGAGCTGGGACATATTATTGGCCAATCACTGATAGCCACAGTGATTTGGGTTTAAAGGCATAGTCAAATAGGTTCAACAGGATTTCTAAAATTCTGGTTTTTCAGAACTATATTTCAAGAAATCAAAAATTAAAACTACATGAGAAAAAAGAGTTAATTGACCCAGCCTTTTTAAAAGATAAATAATTAGGGAAGAAAAAAAATCTAGCCCTCGAACTCCAAGGTACCTTGCAATGTATAAGCAATCAAAATTTATATTCCTTAGCCCTCAAACTCCAAGGTACCTTGCAATGTATAAACAATCAAAATTTATATTCCTTTGGACAGATCATCCACATGTATGACTCCCCACATGGACAAAGGGAGAGGGAGGAAGAGGAGGGGGAGGAAATAACAGCATTGCCCAACTAGAACTGACTGGCTGGGTCCCCAATAAAGCAGTTACTGTTACTCAAAGATTGTTGTTCATCTACCATTCTCAAAGAGAACCAATGATATCAGGAGGGTGATGTATTGGACTTGCAAGTGAATTGAATTTAGATGAGGCAGAGATGTACAAAGTCATCAGACTCCCTCTTTCCTCATCATTTAGGTCCAATGAAAGAATAAATGCCAAACAACAACCCAAACCTAGGCTCAGTCTTGCCATATACGCATGACCCAAGGGGTACCAGGGAGGAGATAAAGGTAAGATGTCCCTCTCCCCAAACCTCTCTTTTAATAAACAGCCCCCCCAAAAGCATTGATATGATTCACAACTTGAAAGAGAGAGGCATGAAACATATCATACAAAATGTCATTTACAAGAAACATTTGAAGCACAGGAATATACATATGGTAAAGGTAAAGGTAAAATGCTGAAGCAGAATATATTTTGCTTCAGCTAATGTAAAAAAAAAAAGCAGGGGTAGCAATCTTCATCTCTGCCAAAGCAAAAGCAAATATAGATCTAATTAAAAGAGATAAGGGAGGAAACTATATCCTGCTAAGAGGTACCATAGACAATGAAGTAATAGCATTACTTAATTATATGCACCAGGTGGTATAGCATCCAAATTCTTAGAGGAGATATTAAAGGAGTTACAGAAAGAAACATACAGCAAAATTATGCTGGTGGGGGACCTCAACCTCCCCCTCACTGAAGTAGATAAATCTAACCACAAAATGAACAAGAAAGAAGTCAAGGAGGTGGGTGAATAGAATTTTAGGAAAGTTAGATATGGTTGACCTCTGGAGAAAACTGAATGGGGATAGAAAGGAATATACCTTTGTTTCAGTGGTATATAGCACATACACAAAAATTGATCATGTATTAGGGCATAAAACCTCACAATCCTGTGCAGAAAGGCAGAAATATTAAATGCATCCTTTTCAGATCATGATGGAATAAAAATTACATGTAATAAAGGATCATGGAAACAGACTAAAAATTAATTGGAAATTGAATAATCTAATCTTAAAGAATGAGTGGGTCAAACAGCAAATCATAGAAACAATCTATAACTTCATCGAAGAGAATGATACTAATGAGACAACATACCAAAACTTATAGGATGCAGCCAAAGCAGTCCTTAGGAGAAGTTTTATATCTCTAAATGCTTACATGAAAAACATGGAGAAAGAGGAGATCACTGAACTGAGCATGCAACTAAAAAGCTAGAAAAAAATAAATTAAAAATCTCCAATTAAATAACAAATTAGAAATTCTGAAAATCAAAGGAGAGAATAATAAAACTGAAATTAAGGAAACCATTGAACTATTCAGTAAAACAAAGACTGGTTTTATGAAAAAAAAACAATAAACAAGATAAACATTTGGTTAATTTGAATTAAAAAAAGAAAGAAGAAAAACAAATAATCAACATCACAAATGAAAAGAGTGAATTCACCACCAATGAAGAAGAAGTCAAAACAATAATTAGGAGCTATTTTGCCCAACTATATGTCCAGAATATCAAGGGAATTAATGAAAAGAAATACTAGGGAATGTGGTCTAGCTGTACCAGATGTTAAATTTTGTTTTAAGCAGCAATCATCAAAACTACTTGCTATTGGCTAGGAAATAAAGTGGTGGTTCAGTTGAATATTTTAGGTACACAAAACACAGTAATCAATGACTATACTAATCTATTGTTTAATAAAGTCAAAGTCAAAGACTCCAGCTTCTGGGATAAGATCTCACTATTTAACAAAAACTGCTGGGAAAACTGGAAAATAGTATGGCAGAAACTAGGCATAGAACAACATCTTACACCCTATTCCAAGACAAAGTCAAAATGCATGCATGATCTAGATATAAAGGCCAATACTATGAGCAAACTAGAAGAGTAAGGAACAGTTTACCTGCCAAATCTATTGAAAAGGGAAGAATTTATTACCAAATAAGAGATAGAGAACATTTTGAAATGCAAAATGTATGACTTTGATTGCATTAAATTGAAAAGTTTTTGCATAAACAAAGACAATACAACTGAGATTATAAGGGAAGCAGAAAGCTGGGAAACAATTTTTATGTTCAGAGTATCTGATAAAGGCCTCATATCTCAAATATATAGAGAACTGAATCAAAGGTATATGAATATAAGTCACTCCCCAATTGATAAATGGTCAAAGGATG
Source organism: Trichosurus vulpecula (assembly GCF_011100635.1). Classification (NCBI taxonomy): domain Eukaryota; kingdom Metazoa; phylum Chordata; class Mammalia; order Diprotodontia; family Phalangeridae; genus Trichosurus; species Trichosurus vulpecula. Next base: position 205,313,764 of record NC_050576.1, on the reverse strand, counting down.
TGAACAGGCAGTTTTCAGAGGAAGAAATTAAAGATATGTATAGGCATACAAAGATGTGCTCTAAGTCATTATTGATTCGTGAAATGCAAATCAAAATATCTCCGAAGTACCACATCACACCGATCAGACTGGCTAACATGACGAAACAAGAAAATGATAAATTTTGGAGAAGATGTGGGAAATTGGAACACTGATGTACTTTTGATGGAGCTGTGAACTGATCCTACCATTCTGGAGAGCAATTTGGAGCTATGCCCAAAGGGCTATAAAACATTGCATATCCTTTGACCCAGTAATATCACTTCTAGGGCTGTATCCCAAAGACATCACACAAGTGGGAAATGGACCTGCATGTACAAAAATATTTATAGCAGCTCTTTTTGTGGTGGCAAAGAAGTGGAAATCAAGGAGATGACCATCAATTGGGGAATGGCTAAACAAGTTGTGGTGTATGAATGAATGTAATGGAATGAAATTGTGCTATAAGAAATGAGGAGCAGATGGACTTCATAATAACCTGGGAAAAAACTTGTATGAACTGATGCTGAGTGAAGTGATCAGAACCAGGAGAACATTGTACACAGTAATAGCCACACTGTGGGATGACTGACTTTGATAGACTTAGCTCTTCTCAGCAATGCAAGGATCTAAGACAACTCCAAAAGACTCTAGATGGAAAATGCTATTCACATCCAGAGAAAAAACTTCGAAGTCTAAATACGGAAGGAAGCACACTATTTGCTTGTCTTTTGTTTTGTTTTGTTTTGTTTGCCTCTTTCTGCCCATTAGTTCTAATCCTTCTTTCACTTCATGACTAATGTGAAAATATGTTTAATATGGATGTATAAGTAGAGTGGTTATCATATTGCATGCCATCTTATGGAGGGGAAGGAAAGTGAGAGGGAGAAAATTTAAACTCAAAACATTATGGAAGTGAATGTTGAAAAGTAAAAATAAATTAATGTATTACAAAAAAAAGAAAAGAAAGAGAGAGCCTAGAGGACTCTTGTATACATCCGCTGCAGAATGAGCATTCCCACTTCTCCATGCAATATGAGGAATTTCTGTCATCCCAAGGAAAAAGCCCTTTAGCCTTAGTCATCTATGGCCAGAAGCAGGCCCCATAACTCTGTTCAATATAGTTGACCAGAAGGAGGAACTATTTTCTTTTTTTCTTCCTCTTAAAAAGGTTTTGTGAATGAGGAGAGCATTTATAATTATATTCCTTCAGTCCTGACAATTTTAAGCAGTGGTGAGAATGGTCTCTTAAGCATTTTCCCTATGAAGAGGACTAATCCTTCTTTGTTACTTCTTTGGTGGCATTTCCATTCTACTGACATTCAAATGATCTCCTGGTCTCTCTCTCTCTCTCTCTCTCTCTCTCTCTCTCTCTCTCTCTCTCTCTCTCTCTCTCACACACACACACACACACACACTTTTTTCCAGTTTCCTAATTCTATTTCATTGGTTTATAAATGAAACATCTGTCTATTAATTTACTCCATGACAGTCATCTTTTCTGAATCAGCTTCTACTGCCACTGCTACTGGCGGGCATTGACCAATTCACTCCAAGAAGCGTTGTTGAATGGGATTGATTTTTTGTGGTTAGTTCTTCACTTCTATCTTTTAAAATGGTGTTCATTCCTTCCCAGCCTTCTTCTGTGGATACCATCTTCTACCTCACCCTTCCAATTATCCAAGTGATCGATAGTGACAGAGAAAGAGAAAAGATTGTGAAAAGAAAGATGATATTGACAGAAATAACTGTCCAAACTTTAGAAGGAGTGCCTAAGGGAACATTCCTTCAAATGTTGCCAGTGGCTATCTGGCCATAAGCTATCTTGCCCATGGCTACATCTCTGCAGCCATGGATATGCCAAAAAGAAAAAAAAAAGCCAAGTCCACCGCATTCTCAAACTAAGCCCAGAATATAGGTGTCTGACTGGGTGGCACTTCTCTATAAGGACATAACAGAGATTGGCTGTTATGTATGCTTATAATTATGATTTGGCACCCAAAGCAATAGCACAACCACTTTTTGGAAAAATCTGTCCAAACCAACAATACATTCTCACCCTGCTTGACAGATCACCTTTTAGTTGCCCATGGTGAAGGCGGTAGTGGGCTTGAGATGTTACATGGTGAGTATGAGATACCATTTATATTCTGATTAGTTCATCCTGTGATATTCAAAACCATGGATTGTTTCACACACCCCAAGAAGAGTACATATATCACTTTAGAGACCCCAGATCTATACGATCACAGTTTAATACCAAGTATTGACAGTTCAGCCCTGGTAAGCTGCCAATTTTGTTCATTCATTTTTTCATTCAGTGAACACTAGTTGAACATCTACCATGTACAAAACATGACACATCTAAATAAAAAGGTAAAAACATTAATCTATGTTTTCCCTCAAGGAGTTTATAATTTAGTAGCAGACTAGGAGAGATCAGCGGTATACACAGAGAGTAATTTAATATAATATATAGTGTAATGTAGCATAATATAGAGAGATTTATACAGACATGCATATATGTATATAAAATGCATATATAGACATTTATATTGAGATATATAGATACGTAAGCATCTATATAGATAGATTTATTCATAAATTTCTAGATTTATTTTTTATATAGATATCCATATACAGATTAGATATCTGCATATCCAATCTATGTCTATATTCATTAACCATACATACACACTACAAATGTCATAAAACTGAAGAAATGTCTTAAATGCCTGAGAAATGAATGGGCAGAGTATTGAGACATAAATCACCAAGTTCCTCAATGCCTGCAGAATGTCTCTTTTCTACCTTGAGAAAGAAAGATAAAGTGGTATATAGCCACTGCCCATGACTTAGTTGATAATGATAGCAAGGCAATCTACTTGATAAATGCATCACAATCTACATCTTATTGTCTATTGTTTACTTTCACTATTGTCCTGACCATTGTTCATTCACTGTATTCATAGGAGCAGACAAGATCTATCTAAAAAAAATGCACTAGTGTCTTGCTTCCTATACATAGATGACATTCCTAAGTATCCAAAGAAGGAAATTGAGATGAGTGTTATACACTTAAAGGTTAAAAAATACCCACAATGCTTCAGACCACATATAGATGGTTAGAAAAACAAACACAGAACCTCTGGAGGTATATTTTGATTACAGATGCCAGTTCTCTGTGGTTAGATTTCACTCTAATTCCGTTCAGGTATGTGATCTAGGAAGTAGTAAAAGGTAGTTGTTTAGAAAAGAAAATACAATAAAGAAGAAAGTGTCAAAGAAATGACAGAACCCATGCATATTTTCTGTCTTCTTGGTGGAGACACATTGTGGTGAAAAAGCAGTCTAAGCATTTGGGATATTTCATTAGCAGAGAAAATACACACGTGCTTTTTATTTGCTTTCACTGGTGACACAACTGTGATTTCAGCCCAAACAACACTGCAAGAGCATTGAAGAAACTCTTCAGGAGAACAGTGGCCAGGGATGGAGGGAGCTCTATTATATTATGATCATAAAGTAGGAAAAGTTGAATCCAATGAAATGGGCTCTTATCACCAGATCTGAAGGTAAGAAACACTCCAAATTCCAATCATTTTCAAAGTACTCAGGTAGCAGGGGGTACTATTAGGATGGAAGATGAAAAAAAAAGCAAAGCTTGGGGTAGTGCTATGATGGTCAGAACACTGGTCTTTTCAGTCAAAAGATCTGGCTTTGTGTCCTAGGTCTTCAGCTCATGCTGACTGTGTCATGTCGGATAGATTAATTAACTTCTTTGATTTTTAGGATTCTCATCTGTAGACTGAAGGCGTTGGGTCCAAGGATCTCTGAAATTCCTACTAGTTGTAAATCCTAAAGCATATAATCAAAGACCTTTTAATCCTTTGCTCTGTGATTAACCTAATGAAGTACAGGCAATAAAGAACCAAAGTTTACTAGAATTTCTTGTTAGACAGTCTATTGCTGCAATTGTCATTCAATTAAATAGAATCATTGTTTTCTATCATCAAAGCAAGCACTGACAGGGCCCACTGAGATGCTTGATTAGGTATTATAGGGAATAAAAGATGGATAATTTTATGTGAGAGTCCAGTCAGTAACCAAAAAGTGTGTGTACATGTTGCCCAGTGGATGCCATGTAAATACTTAGAAACCTATAGATTCTTTTCATCATGTTGACATGGCTGGAGGATGGAAAAGTTACAGTTTCTGCTTTTGAAGCATAAATGTATTGTGGTTGCCCAGTCATTTCAATCATGGCCGACTCTCCATTTGGGGTTTCTTCACAGAGATACTGAAGCAATTTCCTTGTCCATATCATTTCACAGATGAGGGAAACTGAGGCAAACAGAGTTAAGTGACTTGCTCACTAAGTAATTGTGTGAAGCCAGTTTTGAAGTCATCTTCCTGATTCCAGGCCTGGTAGTCTATTTACTGCACTGTCTATATCTATAAGTGTATATGTGTGTGAATATAAATGTATACACATGTGTCTATATGTGTAACATAAATTGGCATTTATGCACATGTATGTGTATATATTTATATAATATGCAAAGGCAAATACATATACACAATATTAGAACCTGTTGCTATGTCCAAGGACTTAGAATATTGCCTCATCTCTTTCTCTGCATTAAGGATTCCCGGGCTCTGTTTTTCATTTTCTTTGGGCTCTTTACAAATACACTTCCAAACCCTGCATGTTAAGGGAAGATTTACTGAAAATTTAGGTTTAACTCACATCTAGAGTCTTGGGTGAGGAATTAGAAAGATATTCATAGTACAATGCAAATAAGTTATGGGACAGATATTCATTTCCTCCACACAAAAGAAATGTTAAACATGAAAGAAAACCCACAGAAAGACTTGAAACTGGATTCATTAACTAATAGCTATTGTTAAAGTCTGAACTGAATGAAACATATTGAAGAATCTAACCAAGTCTCAATAAAAACCGTTTTATTTAGCAAAGATGCTGAGACTTAAAAACATGAAAGCAAAAAGTGTTATCCAGGACAGCTGAACAGGAATTTAACATTTTACCTTGACTTCGCATTTCATACTGGATTTTTTCTTTTAAACAAGATCAAGGAATTGGCTTTTCCTCAGGCTAGGGATCATCTTATCCAAGATGGCTGGAGTATTTGTCAGAGACTTCTGAAACACGTGTTTCATTTCATTCTATTTGAGAACACAGATTAATAGAGCTCTTCAACTAATGGCATGTGCAGCCCTAACTCTAGCTGCCCCTTAAGAACAGTGACCATATTACTGGAGTGAACAAAGTAGACTCCTCTTCAGCATTTCAAAGGAAGTCCTAAAATTATATGATGCCACTTGGAGAGTCAAAGTGAGAGAGCCAGAGGTAGAATCACACTTTTTTTGTAAAGGTCCACTGAATCATCAGGTTTTCCTGTATAGTGACTAAGATTGGAATTGCTTCATCACTTATGCCCAAAGTCTCCAAGTTAGTACAGAATTTATCCCCAAAGCAGTCAAGCTGTGAGCTGGCATGGCATGCATGGTCAGTCTAAAGCAAATACAGCTGCCTGAGAGAGAGCGAGAGAGAGAGAGAGGAGAAGGAGGAGGAGGAGGAGGAGGAGGAATAATAATAAGAAGAAGATAGAGAAGACAGAGAAGAAGAAGAAGAAGAAGAAGAAGAAGAAGAAGAAGAAGAAGAAGAAGAAGAAGAAGAAGAAGAAGAAAAGGAAGGAAGGAAGAAAAAGAAAGAAAGAAAGAAAGAAAGAAAGAAAGAAAGAAAGAAAGAAAGAAAGAAAGAAAGAAAAGGAAGGAAGGAAGGAAGGAAAAGAAAGAAAAGAAAAAAAGGAGAGGAGAGGAAAGGAGGGAAGGGGAGGGGAAAGAAAGGGAGGGAAGGGGAGAGGAGGAGAAGGGAGGGGAGGGGAGAAGAGAGGAGAAGATAGGAGAGGAGAGGAGGGGAGGGGAGAGGAGAGGGGAAGAGGGGAGGGGAGGGGAGGAAAGGAGAAGAAGGAGAAGAGAGGACTGAAAACAAAATGGATATCCTTCAATTGGAGAATGATCAACAATTATAGCATATGAATGAAATAGAATATTATTGTACCGCAAAAGTGATAAAGGTAACAGATTTAGAAAAAAAAAATCTGGGAATAATTTTGTGAATTTATGCAGATTTAAGTGAGGAGAACCTGGAGAACAATCTGTACAATTACATCGTAAAGGAAAATAACTACACAAAACTTAAGAAATCTAACCAATGAAATATCTAATTACAACTTTAGAAGACTTTCATGAAATATGCTTATTGTCTGTTACAGAGAAGTGATGAACTAGAGTTGCAGAATGAAATATGTGTATGTGTGTATATACGTAAATATATATATATCATTCTGATGAAATATATATATATATATATATATATATATATACACACATACATACATATGTATACTACATTCCGCAACTCAAGTTCATGTATATATCTGAATAGTAATGTCACACAATCAGTCAAAAACATCACATTTATTAAGTGCCTATTATATGCCAAGAGCCATGTTAAACACTGGGAATACAAATGAGCAAAAGAAATACAGTCCTTGCCTTCAAGGAGCTTATTATCTAATGGAAGAAGGCAGTAACTAAAAGGAAGCTGAAAAAGGATTTGGGGGTAAGGAGGGAAGACATCTGGTGCTAAGACATGATAGAGAAGTCTAAAAGAGTACATTCAACCTGGTGGGAAGTGAAAATGTAGCTTGCCTGGTAATGTTTATTAAATAGATGTTCTAGGGGCAGAGTATTGATGAGTTGTGAGTACAAGGTCTGACATGATTTTTCAGGATGAAGAACATTCTGAATCAAGATAAAGAAGTCCAAAGAGCTTAGCAGATATGTGAATCTATTTTTCTTAATTACTAATTAGGTTGCAAGAGAGAATGCCTTTTTTTCCAGTGAGGAACTTGTAGGGGGATAGTTTGATAGAACAAAAAGACGAATATCCAAATAACCATATAGAAGAGAACTGAATGAAATTCAGAAGCAGAAATAGATAATAAGATCAGTTTTGTTAATATCGTGTTAAATTTAATGTACGTTTAAAACTATATATATATATATAGCTATATGAATATAACTATGTCTGTTCTTTGTATTTAGAAATATTAATGTTTGTTAATGTTTCTGAAGGCCATGATTAAAAATAAAATTAAAAAAAATAATCAATGCTTGTTTTGGCTCTTGGGACAATAGATTCTCAAGAATAAAGTAACTTAATGTCCTGCCATTTAGGTCTGGCAGCTAATTGTTCAGTTATCTCCATAAGTCAAGAAGCTATTGCTTTATAGATGTGACACAGGTCACAACCTATGAATAAATGAACAAATGAAAAACATTTGTTAAATGTTTACTGCAGCACTGAACAAATAAGAAAATCCCTATTCTTGAGGACTTCACATTCTAATAGGAAAAACACATATAGGGAGTTTTAGCTGCAAGTCAGATGGAAAGGCCCAGTGGTAGAGAGTAAAATGACAAAGCAGAGGACCTTCTTTAGTGTTCTTTCTATTAACAAAACCAGATCAGTTGCCAATGTGAAGCCTTTGATGACACCAAAGACTGGCATAGAGAACTTTCTTTCTTTGTCTTCAGTAGTTATGTTGGCTGAGGAAGTCCCATAATGTACTATATGAGTGTTAGACGTTATTTAAAGTCCCTTCTTCCTTTTATGGCATAAGCATTTTTTTCAGTTTTGTATTATTCTGCTTTCATTTAACCCCAGAGGTTATAATTAGCTTAGTAAACACATACGGAAAGAGCTGACAGTTGAAAAAAAGAAACTCAGAATTAGGGGAGGAAGGTAACTTTATAGCAGGGGTGGGGAATCCGCCACTTCTTGGCCACATGTGGCTCTCTAGGTCCTCAAGTGTAGCCCTTTGATTGATTCCGAACTTCGTAGAACAAATCCCCTTAATGAAAAGATTTGTTTGGTAAAACTTGGACTGGGTTAAAAGGCTGTACACACCTAGAAGGCCACATGTAGCCCCAAGGCTGCAGTTTCCCCAGTTCTCTTTTATAGCCTCAGTAGGTCCAGAGAACTTTAGTAATTTTCCTTTCATGATAAATTTTCAGTCATGATGTGAATCTAGGTTTTCCTTACTCTGATTCTTATATTCTACTAGTTGTCGGACTAATTCTAAATCAACTCAACGTCCAGAGGGAAATGAAAAACTATCTTAGGTTAGTATAATATTGCATTCTGAAAAATTGATATTTTCATCATATGGACTTTCAATTTCCATCTTACATTTCATTCCTAGAAACTTGGCTTCCTATTTAGGTTGTTAGACAAGGTGTTCCAACTATAGTGTAATGTGATTCCCAGATATTAGAGGAAGAAAAGAGAATAGGGCATGCATAGCTGTTCTCTATGAATGATGAATTTGAGCACTGGAAACTCAATAATTACTGCAGTATCAAACATTGGAAAACAGTGATACTTGGCTAAGGTACTATTCCCAGGTAAATTGAAGTTGCTAAAGTGGTATTTGAGGCCCTACCATAGTGGTACACAGACCAAGATTCTAGCAATTCACTTAGCTCCATCCCAGTTATTTGCTCGTTTTTTTTTTTTTAAGTTCAGAATAGAATTACTGTAGAACAAGGGATTTTAATATGGGGTCATGAATTAAAAATAATAATTTTATTTCAAAATAATTTTCTTCTTTAGTAATTCTATTTATTTTATTTTAGTCATTTAAAAACACCATTCTGAAAAGATATCCACAGGTTCCACCATACTGCTAATATGATCTACAATGCCCCTCAAAAAAGATTAAAAACTCCTTCTCTAGATTGAAGTGGGGTATACTTAGTGGAAATACCGTTATGCATGAGGGTCAGAAGGCCTCAGTTTCAATTTCATCTCATTTAGTAACTGTGATATTGGGATAGTGACTTCACCTCTATAGCTTCAATTTGCTCCTCTGTAAACTGAGTATATTGGACTCTGTAATCTCTAAGGAGCTTCCCATATCTGAAGCCTCTGAACCTATGAATTTGTTCATCTGTCTTGGGCTGGCATTGCTCTTCTCCTCTGAACAAGCTGTTCTGGCTTCCATCTATTGTGAGACATCAGGAGTCCCTAACAGGACTATGAGAGTGAAAAGCAAGAGCTGCAATCAGAAACATCTTTCCAAAGTCTCCTCCAGCCCCCAATGATACCATTTTGGTAGAGAAATCGTCTGGTTGACACGTGGGCCGGCAGATTTCACACTGGGTGAGCCATCAACCCAGAGAATCCACATGCTGTTTTTGATATTCATTAATCATCTGGCTAATTTGTTTTTACACAGGAGCGCTGACAGCAAACGAATGTTATTTCAGCAACAGCGTACTGCATAATCCAGACTATTATGGCATTAACATTTATGGAAACAACTGCTCTGTGCTCAGTTACGCTCAATTTTGTATCTTACTCTAATTGCAGGTATATCTATTTTTATTCACATCTGCTAAAAGCATTGGGTGGCCTGCATGTGGCCAGAGGGATAAAAGAATTACTGCTTTATTTTTTTTCTCCCTTATCTTAACTATTAACTTGGGTCAAGATTGAGAGCTCCATTTGAACCCTGGGTTTTATGAATCCATTTTACAGGGACAGAATAAGTTTTTTTTTTTTTTTTACTGTTTCTCCATTCAGGGATGAAAGTTAATCTTTCAGCCAAGTCTGTCATAATTCAAAGGTTTTTTTTCCTAATTAAGGATTAGGTTTTGTTTTTGTTTTTAGGGTTTTTTTTGTTCCTGCTGTTAGTTCTTCCAGTGTATATTCACTTAACTAACTACCGCTGAGGATGAATAATATAGAGTAATACAAAATTACAAATTGTTATCTACATCATAAAAAGAAAGTGCTTTTAATAATAACTGATATTTACATTGCATATTAGATTTTACAATGCACTTTACAAATGTTACATCACTTTAATCTCACAACAACCCTGTGAGATAGGATGGATTTTTTTATCCATTTTACAGAAGAAAAAACTGGGGTTCATAGTGCTTAAGTGACTTGTTAATGGTCATACAATTGTATCAGAGGTGGAATTTGAATCCTGGAATGTGAGGCCCTTTTCCCCTTGTTTTTTTTTAGTTTCTCCCTAGAAACATAATTTTAGGAAGGACCACAATCATGCTTCTCCTCACTCATGCTTGAGCTCTCTATAGATTCCTACTCCTTGTCTTCATTGCCTGGGTTCAGTTACCTCCTTCTCTCCTTCTAACTCCTCTTAGAATGTCTTCTTCCATTGGAATGTAAACTCTTTGAAGGTAACAATTGTATTGATTGCTTTTATTTGTGTTCCCAGCTCCTTCTCTCTCTCTCTCTCATATATGTTTACTCATTGACTGCTCTTCCCTTCCTCCCCCAACCTTTTATTTACGAACTCCTGTCCAAAGCTTCTTTGGGTTCGGTTAGGTGAGAGATCAAACTTTCAGGCTTCAAATTGAGTTTGTCTTGTATTAGAAATATAACTGAAATACTTGGACAGTTTAAACATCTTTTTTGTTTTCCTGCTAGGTAATGGTGTACTGTTAAATGTTTTACAAGCAGCTCTTTGGAAGAAAAAAGTGCTTTTGACACACTTTTAAGTTTGACCTGTATTATTAACATTTCCTCCATCTCTTGCTGAAGTCTAGACAATACACAAAACAACCAATCAAGCCATAATTTATAACATTTCCTGATTGCAAAGGTATAAGTGTTCACATTGAATTTTAATAATCTGCTCTTCTGAGTTCATAGAGCTGATTCAAACACAACCATCCCTCTAGTTGTGATGGCATAACACCAAATGCATACTTATAGCTGAGTTACATATGCTAACTAGTGTGATGTTGGAAATACTAAATAGACCTAGACTTTTCATTGCATGAAATCAAACCTCGTTACTTAATAAGGTGAAAATAATATCCTCCTCTAAGAACAAACCACCCCCCAGTCTTCCAACTTCCAGTAAGTTTCTTTCTTACCAGACTAATGACCAGGCTCCCTCTCTGCTCGGCCGAAAGTCATGTATAATCTCACAAGGTGATCATCTGACAAGTCTTTATCAATCAATTACCACTAGCCACAAGGGAACACTGAATTGCTTCAATCTCAACTGTGGGGAACACAGGAACCAATGCCAGGCTGGACCTAGGAACAGGCTGATGGCTAAGGCCTCGGTTTTTTAAATAGTTCTAGGCATATGTCTAAGATGTTTGCCCCACAATTCAAATGGTATTTTGCTATATAAATTACTGGTGAAATTGCTGATAATATTTTTTCCATTGGTGGTCTCTCTTATCAGAGTTCATCTATATTTACAAATTGTTTTAGAATATGCAAATCTTATTTAATACATCATACCATGGAAGTACTAGTATTATTATTGGAAAACAAATCACTCAAAATGACTCAGACACAAACGTGGAATCAAAACAAAATGGTGTTAATTATGGTAAATTGACATATACTCCTAGTTTCTTATTAAGGTACCAAAATGTATCCTCACTACAGATGGCATCTGCACAAGGAAAGCACTCCCATATCCAACTCCCAATGATGATTCCACTCCCAAATTTTAGGTCTTTCTGAAAGAACTTCTGCGTTTCCTCACTAATTCTAACTGAGGCTGCAGATGACTCTGGGACCTTGAATGTCCACATTAACCATTGAACATACTGATGAGTACAAAGAAAATTAGAACAGGTGGAAGAACTATTTTTAAGAAAGTCAATGTCAGTATTACCAGAGACCTCAAACTCTTCCTCATTATACCAGAACTCTCAAAGTATTATTCATATAATGGTATAAAGCAGGAAATAAATGGCTCTTTCACTAAATTAATTACTTTTTATTATCCATTGTTTGTTTTTCCCCCTTTGAATAGGAGCAGAGTTTGGTTTTCTTTATTTACTCACTTCTACTAATAGAAGAATACTTAGCTTCAGCTCCCACTGGAAGTTATTTTTCTATCATCACACTTTTTACTGGAACAGATTTTCCTATTCATCAGGAAACTTTGAGAGAAACTTGAAAATGTTTCTTTGCTCCTTACTCCCCATACATTATTGTTCAAATGGCCTTTACACATTAATAATCTCATATGTTTTATGCATGAAGGAAAAGTACCTTTTGTTGAACAGTATGTAGGGGATAGAGTTCTGGACTTGAAGACAGGAAGATCTTGGTTCCAATCCTTCTTTGATAATTGCTGGAGATGTGATATTTCAACCAGTAAATGGGTATAATGATACAAAAATCACTTGTCTCAAAAGCTTTTTGTGAAAATCTAGTGAGATGGTGTATGTAAAGCGTGCTGCAAACCTCTCTAAAGCTCTATATAAGTGTCAGTTATTAGTTATCACATCATGTTCCTATTGGTTGTTTTGTTTTGTTTGTTTTGGTGAGATTCAATAAACACAATAAAAGAAAAAAAAGTCTGCTATATTTATATTTAATATTCTGAAGACTATGATATAATTGGGTAAAAACAGCTTTATATAATTGAATGTTGTCAGGATATAAGCTTATCTTCTATACTCACTGAAATCTTCAGAAGAGTACTAGCATAAATAATAAAACAGGGAAAACAATTTCTTCCTCCTTCTTTGGGGGATCTTTTCTTTCTTTAATTTTTTTTGTTTCTTAATCCTTTTATAATATATTTTATTGAATTGATTATTTACTTTGTTATTTGTTTTCCTTTGATTCCTTGTATAATCTTAAACTTTTGACTTTCACTTGTTCATTATGGGTATCAAGAATTTTTGGCACACTTTTATTTTCTAAATCCCATGCCATATGTTTCATATTTGTTGCTTTTAACTAGGTGATATGGTGTTCAAGTTTTCTATGGTACATACCTTCCAGATATCTGTAATTTTCCAGAGTTTTCCCACAAATCTTCAATAGTTTTCTCAACTCTCTTCGGCACAGAAATATTTGGTGGTTCTTAAAACTATTCCTAGATAGCTCCACCTTTCTTCATATGGTCTTTACTAAGGCAATGGCTGCAGAATACTTTGTTAGGTATAGGACCTGACATATTTGCATACTGTCAAACATTGTGGGAAATTGTCTTCCTTCATGACGCTCATTGAAGATAACATCTTTTGAAAATTCTTCTATTCTTAGTCTATTACTTGGATTTTGTACCCTCAATCTCAAGAGCCTCTTGTGAGCTTTTACTATTATTCTGTGAAGTGATTCTGATTTTTGTAAAAAAAATCTTCAGTTTAACTTGCTAATTAAGTACTCTGAGATTAACTGTCAGCCATCTTTATCATTTGAGGTAATGTAGTATTAATTTCCCTATAGCTATGTTGGGGTAAAGGCATTGTATTTTATTAACATTTTGTGAATTTTGTTAGAATAGTCATGTATAGGAAAAGCTTAACTACTAGCCTCAGATCTCTTGGGGACTAAGTGTCCATTTTCCAAACTGCTACTGCATGTGCCCCTCTTTGTCCCCCTCCCTCCACCATTTTACCTCTTAATCTGAGAACTGTAGTCAAATCAACTCTACCACTATTACTTCCATAAAGGATATGTGAGTACACTGCTGTATTGTATCACTTGCTATCTTTTAATTTCTCTTAGTATAACTCCTTTCTCAGGATACCATCTAACCAAATGTGTTGTTTCTCCAATTAGAATATAAGCTCCTTGAGTCCAGGGATTGCTTTAATATTTTTGTTTGCAGCATCTAACAGAGTATCTGGCACAGTGCTTAATAAATGCTTTACATTAATTAAGTCATTTATTCATAATGTGACCCATTATACAGTTTCCAAAGTTTATGTTGAGACCGGTAATATGTAAGTACTGATGTTTAAAAATAATTCTTCCAATTGAATTTAGATTTCAGGATACACAAAACTCTCGGCAAATCCAATCACAGTTTCTCCCCCCACCCCCCCTTATAGATTATATTTGATGCATCTTGTCTGGAAGACAGCAAGATAATTTTAAATATTGCTTTTGTCTTTTGGTTCAGGTATTATTATGTTTAATTATCATGTTTTTGGAGGAAAGAGAACTTCATATAGAAATGGTCTATGAACAAATTGTTTTAATGCTATTATTCATGTTTTTTGAAGGTGATTGGAATGACTTTTTTGTCATTGAACAAGAGTATCAGACTACAAGCTCTTCTTCTTCAGACTCACTAAAAGCCATCAATGAACTCCCTAGGAAAAAATCATTAGGGCCAGATGGATTTACAAGCAAATTCTATCAAACATTTAAATAACAATTAATTCTCACACTTTATAGGCTATTTGGGAAAAGAGGCAAAGAAGTAATCCTACCAAATTCTTTTTATGACACAAATATGGTACTAATGCCTAAACCAGGAAGAGTCAAAACAAAAAAAAATATAGACCAATTTCCCTAATGAATATCGATGCAAAAATTTTAAATAAAATATGAGCAAAAAGATTACAGCAACTTTTCACAAGAATAATACAATATGATCAGGTAGGATTTATTTCAGGTATGTGAGGCTGAGTCAATATTAGGAAATTATCAGCATAATTGATCATATCAACAACAAAACTAGCAAAAACCATATGATTATCTCAATTGCTGCAGATAAAGCTTTTGACAAAATACAACACCCATTCCTATTAAAAACACTGGAAAGCATAGGAATAAATGAATTCTTCCTTAAAATGATAAGTAGCACTACCTAAAAACATCAGCAAGCGTTTTATGTGAAGAGGATCTAAGTAGACGCATTTCCAATAAGTTCCAGGGTGAAACAAGGATGTACATTATCAACCCTATTGTTCAATTTGGTACCAGAAATGTTATATCAATGAGAGAAGAAAAAAAGAAGGAATTAGAGCAGGCAAAAAAGAAACTAAGTTATCAGTCTTTGCAGATGATATGATGATACACTTAGAGAATCCTAGAGAATCAATTTAAAAAACTACTTGAAATAATAAATAACTTTAGTAGCAAAGTTCCAGGATATAAAATAAAACCATATAAATCCACAGCATTCCTTGTAATGGTAATTAAGGCAGCATTTTTTTTTTTGCTCTTCTCTTTTGGAATACTAAGGCTACCAAGTACCTTTAATGAGTCTCTCCTTTGTTTGAAGGGGGCAGGTAAAGTAAATCCCTTTTTGTTTTAGAGTGTTTCTCAGCACCAAGGCAATTGAGAGTCATTGATTTGTATATGATGTGCTACTAGAGATTTAGGAACTCTCCTACACCCTGGTGCTGGTGGTTGAGGAACTTTCCCACACCCCCGGACCCAAACCCTCAGGGCCTTGAGCAGGGTATATGTGCTGGCAGGTTAGCATTTCACTTTTGGGCATACGCTCATTGAAAGAGTGTTGGTGATGAGACTCTGGGCAAGCCATTGAAACAGTCCCTCACTTTGAAAACCTAAATGATGGTGCTTCTCTGGTAACTGTATTACTGTAGATAGACTGGATTGTGTTATTTGCTCTGTTTATATAATGTATGCTTGTAAGTTCTGTTTGTGTTTTCTCTGAAGTTCAGGATGCTGACTTTTCCCCTTGAACTAAGTGAATGATATATGTATTTTTAATTAAAGTAAGATTGTTAACCCCTTAAAGTTGCTTCCCATAGAAAAGCAGATCAAAGAACCTGTGCTAGCAGCCTTCCTGTGTGCTTTTGTTGTTGGTCTTTCACCCCCACAGCAGCAACATTGTTGTTACATTCTTAAATAATACTAACAAACCCCAACAGCAAGAGATAGAAAGAAAAATTCCATTTAAAGTTACTATAGACACTATTAAATATTTGGGAGTGTACTTGCCTAGAGAAACCCAGGAACTATATGAGCACAAATATAAAACACTTTTCACACAAATATGATATGATATAGTATGATAGATTGGAATACAGTACAGCATAGTATAGTACAGTATAATAGACAATTTTACGTAAATTAATTTACTTATTTTGTGCCATTTGAATCAAAGTACCAAAACATTATTTTATAGAGCTAGATAAAAGAAAAACAACATTCATCTGGAAGAACAAAAGGTCCAGAATATCAAGAGAATTAATGAAAAGAAATGCTAGGGAAAATGACCTAGCCAAATCAGACATTAAACTGTATTGCAAAGCAGCAATCATCAAAACTACTTGGCAATGACTAAGAAATATAGTGGTGGATCAGTGTAATATGTTAGGTACATAAGATGCAGTAGTCGATGACTTTAGTAATCAACTCTGATTAGACCCAAAGATTCTCATCCTCTGTCTTCCCTTCTCCTTTTGCCTCAATCTTTCCCAACAGTGGGATTTTTTCCAATGAGTTCCATCTTCCCATTAAGTAACCAAAAGTATTTAAGCTTTTGACATTTTAGTCAATTGCCTGAATTAAATTCTTTAAGTATTGACTGATTTGATATCCTTACTGTCTAAGGGACTCTCAAAAGTCTTCTCGAGCACCACAATCTTTTCTTTTTTTTTCTCAGCCAAGGGAAAAGACAAAGTTTATTAAGAGTTAGCCAAATAGGCCTGCCCCAAGAGATCCCACCCCTTGTAATACCTGTAACAAAAGCAGGCCAGATCAATCTGAGCTAGATTGGATCTGACCACTTTCGTGGAAGCAAGATGGAGATTATATACACAATGATTGTGGGTGTTGTGGGGTGACCAGAGGAGGGGTCTAGGGAGGGACTTGAGGAGTCTAAGGAGGAGCTTGAAGGGACTGGGATGAGGTCAGACTCCAGGGTGGGAAATAGCTGAAGGCTACATGGAAATGACAGACAATAGAGGGCTAGGGTATAGATATTTTGATCAGGATTAAGGGTGGGAACAGCTGGACAATAGAGGGCTAGGCAAGGTAGACATTTGGGCCTAATTGTTATAACCTCAGGCCAAGGCCAGATCAAGTGGGAAGATTCAAGGAGAGTTCAAGGGTTCAAAGGGTTCCCAGAAACTGTGCCCTCATCATTGCCCCCTCAAACAAATGGGACCCAAATTCTTTTGGGGTCAGGGATGAAGGTCTCAGCTTCTGAAATTGCTTCCTGCTGGCAAGGGGTGTAGAGTTTGTCCCTGCCTGGATGGGTCCCGGTCTGAGCAGTCATCTGGAAGTTGATGGCTTGGAGCCTGGAGGAGATAAACTTGGCAAAGAGGTTAAGCAAACAAGCAGCATACAGGCAGTATAGGAGTACAGAGAAAAGACAATTTCCCCAGAGGGAATTAAAGATGACTATTTCATACCTAGCTCCCCTAACCACTTGTTCTGTGTGCCACACTGCTTCGGGGTTCACGAGTGTGTAGCACATCCAAATTAGGTCGGGGGTATCTAAGAGCAAGGTTTGATGTTTGGTGAGCCTGTGGTTAGCCAGGCACTGGTGGCCCTCTGCTTCCAGGGTGCTCTGGCAAGTCAGAGCTTCTAGGGCCTGGTCTGCTAGAGGCTTAGAAGCTTCCTCAATTGGAATGGCTGTAGCAGCCAGAGAATCTAATTGTTTTGGAAAACAGGGGTCAGATCCTAAGGACTGGATTAGGATTCCCAAAGCCTGTCCTCTCCTTCCATCAACATACTGAGTGAAAGGTTTTTCTAAATTAGGTAAAGCTAATGCTGGAGTGATGGTCACTTTAGTTTTCAAAACCTCAAAAACTCCCTACTCTAGAGGGAGCGAGTCAGGGCCTTGAGTGGAGTCACAAAGAAGTTTAGAAATGAGAACAAAATTAGGGATCCAGAATCTACAAAATCTAGCCATGCCTAGAAAAGTTTGGAGTTGTTTAATGGGCAGTATTGTCCTCCTCTTTTCCGAGGTTAAGGATTGAAAGGTAGGCATTAGTTCATGGCCCAGATACTTTACAGATTGACATGCTATCTGGACTTTGTTCAAGGAGGCCCTATAGTCTCAAGTATCTAAGAAGTTCAGGCTTTCTGGGGCCACAGCCCAAGAAGCCTTCCTGGTGGGGCTACAAATATCATCCACATACTGAATTAAGCTACTGTCAGTTAATTTCAGGTCCCTTAAATCTTTTCCCAAAGCCTGGCCAAATAAATGAGGGCTATCTTGAAACCGTTGGGGCAAAACTGTACATATTAGCTGACATGAACTTGATTCCCCTAGAAGTATCCATTCAAAGACAAAAATAATTTGTGAGTCTGTGTGCAAAGGTATACAGAAAAAGGCATCTTTGAGGTCCAGGGTGGAAAACCATTGGGTACCCCAACATAGGTTGTGGCAATGCATAGGAATAACAGCTTCATTAACAGCCCTGAGATCTAAAACCATTCGGTACTCTCCATTAGGCTTCCTTATGGGAAGGATTGAAATGTTGCAAGGAGATTGACAAGGGACAAGGATTTTATGCCTAAGGGATCTTTCAATTAATGGTTGCAGTACCTCCCAGGCCTTGGGCTTAATTGGATATTGACAGCGATTGGGGAACACATTAGACTCTCTGAGGTGACTAAGGACAGGGGTGGCCTGAGCAGCTTTCCCAGGAATTCCCTGATCCCAAACAACTGGCTTGACTGTCTCCCACACTTCTGGGAGAGGTCTGGTGAGCAGAGGGAAAAGGGAACTGTGAGGTTTAACTAGAGAAAATTGGCTCCCCAATTTCACCATCAGGTCCCTTCCCAACAAGGGGGGGCGGCCAGAGGAGAGTCAAGCACCACAATCTTAAAGCATTGATTCTGCAATGTTCAACTTTCTTTATAATCCAACTCTCACAGGCATGTGTTGCTACTGGAAAAACCATAGCTTTGACTATCTAGACCTTTGTTAGCAAAAGTTCTTCTCTTCATTTTTAGCATGTAGTTCGGATTTGCCATAGCTTTTCAAGGAGTAAGTGTCTTCTAATTCCATAATTGCAGTTAGTGTCTGCAGTGATCTTTGAGCCCAAGAATATAAAATCTGACACTGCTTCCATATCTTTTCCCTCTACTTTTCAGGACTTGCCAAGATCTTTGTTTTTATTTTTTTAAATGTTAAATTTCAAGGTAGCTGGTTACACTTTCCTTTTTCATTCTCCTCAAGAGGGTTTTAATATTTCTTTATTTTCTGCCATTGGAGTGGTATCTTCTGCCTATCTGAGATTGTCCATGTTCTTCCCAGCAACCTTATTTATGGGTTTTGATTCATGCATCCTGGTATTTTGCATGATGTACTCTGCATAAAAAGTTAAATAATATATACATGGTAGGCATTCTTATTATTCTACATAAAGGCATAGGTAAGAATCTTCAGAAGGCATCTGAATTTTCTAATCTACGTTGTTGGACCCATACCTGCTACCCCACACTGGATACATAGGAATATTAAAGTAAATATATTTTAGGAAGCTGCAATTAGTATCTTATCTGGGAAACTTGGTATTATTATCATTTAATTTGCTGTATGAACATGTAATTGAGCACATTTATTTAATTTGTTAGACTAACTTAATCTTATATCCTTTTATCTGTAATCAGATGAGAATGTCCTCAGGGCTATTCCAAGTTGAGTTACCTATTTCCTTTCATTTCTGGCTATAAAAGACTCTTCCTCCTTGGGAATACTCAGATCACTCACGTTTTTGCTTGTCATCATTTGTCCTTCTTTCTTGAAGAGGACCATGACTCGAGGAAGTGATGCCATGACATGTAAATGAATTTGATTTAAGTGAGTGAGGGCTGTGCAAAGTCACCAGCCTTACCTTCTCCTCTAGAGCCATCTGATTCCAGTGGAGAGATATAGATTAGGAAACTGGATGCAGTGGGAGGCCTTGGACTTTTTAAGCTAAGGTCTTTAACAGGTCTCTGTCTGACTGAGGCAGCACCCATTCAGTATTTCTGCTAAAAGATGATTGAACCTCTCCTTTCCTTCTTTGAACACATGGGGAAGTAAAAGTATAGAAAACAGCAGAAAATATTGGACTTTGGGATTGTGTTAGGTTTGCTGAACTCCATTTGTTCCTTTTTCATTCTTTCTTATAGTGGATGGCTCCCTTTCTGGGAGGAGGAGAGAAGGATACATTGGAAAATGTAGGTGAAATAAAAACAGAAGATATCAATAAAAATTATTTTAAAAATTAAAAAAAAATAAAGCGCAAGTGAATCACAGGGCTGGAAAACCACAATCCCACACCCTCCTTTCTCTACCCTGATTCTGAAGATAGGCTGGATAGAGAATCATTTGATTAAGGCACAACTTGGTTTGGGGAAAAAGAGAGGCTCCTGGCCAGGGAGGCCTATAGGCCAGTTCTGTAATTTTAAATTTTGTTCCTCAGTTGTTTAAAAGAAGGTATGTGAGGACCAAATATTTATTTCATTTAAAAGGCAACAAATACTACTTCAGATTTTTATGTCTCTTCTATATTGGTAAAATTCCTAAAAAGTTTTATTCACTGCTTCAGAGATCAGAGGTAAAATTATTTTAGAAATTACAATTAAATTGACACAGTCATTCCCTTTGTTAAATTACCTTTGAAATGTTAAATGTTTTCTTGCTAAGAAACTTGCTCCCTCTAATTTTCCCTGAAGATCACACTATATCTGCTCCTTTCAATGGCCTTTGGCCAAAAGCAATAAATTCTGACCTGAACAATCAGTTTTGTTCAGAGTTCCTCAAGATAGACAGTCAGGCTAGGTTTCCTTTTTAGTCTCAGTTAATAGAAAAGAAAACTAAAGAAAAGGAATACTTGAATGACTTATTTAAGCTCACACCAGCCATTGGTAATGATTCCCATGGATTGCCAAAATCCCTATATTTAAAACCAACTGAATCACATTCATTGGGATTTCAAGCATTTATTTGTTTAATTGGGCAATAGGCAGATCTTCTATGGAATATATACTATTGCCCATTAGTTAAAGGCTTGGTAATTAATGAGTTAGCGTTCTGTTTATATGTATGCTTATTTAGAAAGCTAATTGTTTATTTAGCAATGAAACTCTGTCATGAGTATAAACCATTAGTAACCAATAGTAAATGCAATTATGTTTATTCAATTGCTTCTACAAATATGTTTGAATTTTGCACAAGGAAAGCTGTATTTTCAATTATATATCTGGACAGTTCTAAATAAAAGGCTGAAGACAAATAATTCAAACAATTTAAATTGTTGTTCCCAACTACAGACGTCAGCCAATTGTTTAGGACTTGATTTCTGCATGCCCAAGAGTAACACTATTGCAATTATTTTCACTAATAGCTATTTTTTTGTGACAAGGTAAAATTCAATTTCACCTAAACAAAATTAAAATAAATCTGAAACTTTACCTAAGACCAACATGAAGAATTTGGTCGACTCAAGTACGTAAATAAGTCAAACTGATTTTTAATATAAGATGATATAATTTTAGTTTCCACAAAATCAAATGGGTAAAAAAAAAATACAAATCATGACAAACAAGGAGATAAGAGAGATTATTTTTGACTTCATCTCTAGTTGGGTTGAAATATAGGAATTCCTGGAAATTTCCCCTGGGAATCCAGTCTCATGACATTTCTAACATGATTTCCAGACCAAAGAGATACTGATGAAGATCCCAACTTCGAATGCTTATGCAAATCAAACTTATGAACCTTTGGAGAGTCATCCTTCACTAAGTCTGACTTCCAGGAGGGAATAAGCAGTAAGAACAGATGGACTATTAAATGAAAAGTTCTCCATGCAAATCATATAAAGAGTATAATCCAGAGGCATGAAGGAGCATTGTTTCTACCCTAGCGTAGGAGTTCATGATCAATTGCCGCCACCACTAGCCCCCTCCCTACCCCTATCCAGGATGAAAAGGGCAGGTGACAGAGAAGAATAGGTATTAAAATCTTGTCCATCTTAGATTTTAGTTATTTCCTTCACAACTGTAAAAGGCTTAAAATTGAAATATGACCAATATACTGAATAATTCATTTATAGATCATAATGAATTTGGATCTTCATGTGACCTTGGCTCAGTCGTTTCAGTCCTGCCTGACTCTTCATGGACCCATTTAGGATTTTCTTAGTAAAGATGCTTGAGTGGTTTGTTATTTCCTTTTCTAGATCATTTTACAGAAGAGGAAACTGAGGCAAACAGAGTTAAGTGACTTGCCCAGAGTCACACAGATATTAAGACTCTGAGGCCAAGTTAAACTCAGGTCTTCCTGACTCCAGGCCTAATGTTCTATCCACTGTGCTTTCGTGTGACTTATGTGTCCCTACATTGTTCACCCTTTCCGAAGCATAGATAGGTCACTATAAAGAAAATCTTTTTATTTGTTTGCTTGTTTATTTAATTTTTTAGTTGCGATCCATTTATTTAAAGAGATGATTGATTAAGCCATCTGCAATATGAAGTTCAACTTCTACATCTGGTTCAATACTGATAGAAGTAATCTGTTTAACAATTTCAGAAGGACTGTGCAAATTGATAAGGTGTTTGTGGATTCGCATCTGGATCCGATCCCAGGTCTTTGAACGTTCACCACAAGCTTTTCTGATTGTTATTAGAATTGTCTTAGTGGGCATTCAAACAGGTTCTTCACTTTCCAGCTCTTTTCTTTGGGTTCTCTAATTAGTTCAGCACACACTTTGTCAAGTGATTTCACAATGTGGCTGGTGAGGACGATTCGAGCCAGTGAATGGGCGCTCCAGACTCCACCAGTGTCTTGCAGCAAGACTCCACAAGACTCTAGCTGGTGTCTTTGAATGCCATGGCAGTGGAGCAGCTTCCTGACCAACTTATTCCTCGATGAAAGAAACCAGCAGTAAGTCAGGAGGAGAAGCAGGGACTGCCTACTCCATGCTGGTGCAGGGATGGTACCTTCACCCTGTAAAGAAAATTTAAAGAGGTAGATACATATCTTTTCTCCTTTCAGCAGTGTGAAGAAACCTTTTAGTCAACTTGACAAAATTATAGCTAGACATTGACTAGCTAAAGCATCATCAGTGTTCTTGGTGACTTTAAAAAGCACAAACATGCCTTGTAAAGAAAGTCATCTTTGACAGTTAAAAAAAGAATCAGCTATGTAGCAAGAACTCAGTTTTTGAAAATAATCGCGTCTCCTTGAGCCTTTTTCTGAATGCATCAGGAGTATGGGATTTTTCCCCTTTCCTCTCTCTCCCCCAATAGGCAATGTATAGCAAAACAACCTTTCCATAGGAGATACTGTGCCTAGAAGAGAGTAGCCCAGCCAGGAGTCAATGGAGAAGAACAGGCCTAGGTCACAGCAGAATGTACAACACTACAGACTTACTGCACACAAGGGGAGCCATGTGAAAACAATGTGAGATGACACCAAGACTCTGTCGTACAGTCACCTTCTATCTCTCTTCTGGCATATTGTATGTTTTTGTCTATTCTTTCAACTTATGATACACTTTTTGTGCATAAACCTATATTCCAGGTTTATGAGGGAAAAGATGTTGTAGCTTCATGTGATTCCATGTGATTCCAGTAAATGCTTTTGCTTTGAATTAATTGTATAAACTGGCTGACTATTGAAGACAAATGCAACAGTGACGGAGGAAGGATAGTTGTAGGGGTGTGCCCACTGAGAATTCTTTGAATCTGGATTAGTAGTCTGCTCCTGGGGGTGGTGGGGCAGGGAAGAGTATGGGAAAATATTTTAGATAGGAAGTCTGAAGGAATATACTGTTGTTCAGTCCTTTCAGCTGTATCTGACTCTTTGTGACCCCATTGTTTTCTTGGCAAAGACACTGGAGTGGTTCACCATTTCCTTCTTTGGCTCATTTTATGGATGAGAAAACTGAGGTAAACAGGCTTAAGTGATTTGCCTAGGATCACACGCTTGAGACCAGATTTAAACTCAGGAAGATGAGTCTTCCTGATTTCAGGCCCAGCCCTCTATCCACTGTGCCACCTGTTAGCCCTTGTGTATGACACAACTTTACAATCAATGACTTCTGATTTTTTTTTCTATAAGCAAAATGATTTTTTTTAAATAAAAAGAAAGAAACAAGATTGAGAATGCTCCCTAGTTCTGCATATTAACTGACTTATTGCTCTTATTAGGGACCCAGAAAAGTACGACTGGCTCAATCACAACACTCAGCCAATGGTATAGATTGAAAAGACAACTTGAAAAAATCGATTTCAGATTTGTATTGTTCTGGTCACTATAGGGCTAAAAGAGTCAAAGAAAATAGAGTTAAACACAGTTTAGGAGAGAAGACTCCTAATAAGAATAGGAAGGAAGAATACATCTGTAAACTTGCTGCGAAAGGCCAAAAAGGTGTACAGAAGTACATTGAGTTCTCCATTGACAAGTTAATGTATTAGTACTTAGAAA
This sequence comes from Trichosurus vulpecula, assembly GCF_011100635.1. NCBI lineage: Eukaryota > Metazoa > Chordata > Mammalia > Diprotodontia > Phalangeridae > Trichosurus > Trichosurus vulpecula. The sequence continues at coordinate 205,289,498 of NC_050576.1, read as the reverse complement.
TATAAGAAGATCAGAACACAATCTTAAGGAGACAGTTCTTTTATCTCCAAAGCACTGTTCCCAACACACACCTTGTCCTGTTAGGACAGCTTTCATCTCATTTTTGTCCTTCGGACGAAAATGAAAGAAGAAATCACAAGTTCAAAACTGCCCACATGGCCTAGATGGAATTATATGGAGAGTCTCTCAGCAATGTCTAGAGATTTTGGGTTGGGCCAGAAGCAAGGCATTCTGAAGCAGTAGATAAACTATTCACCCATCTGTGGCTGTCAGTTCACTAGCTGTCTCTCTTTTGACCTCTGCATGTGAAAACCATTATTCATCTCTGTTGAGTTTTACAAGTATATCATTTATCAGAAGACACCTACTTGTTCTATATTTTGAGTGACGAAAAAAAAGAATAATTTACCAATTCTTTTCTAACAGTATACACACAGATTTGAATGAATTAGTAGAGACTAGACTGAAATGATTAAAGGTGAAATTTTCTTCTGTCCAGTTTTTTTTCTTTTCTTGTGTTTTTGTTTTCCTCTTTGAAAAAAACATTTTAAGATTGTTACTGGATATAGATGATAAAACTAAATATTTTCTTCCTTTTTCTCCTACTTCTTTTCCTCATTTGGTGTCTTCCTATGGATTCAGTGCTTTACCTAATGTGAGAGGTGAAATCAAAATGAACTTTTTTTGCAATGAACAAAATACACTCTTCCTCACCTAAACACACACACACACACACACACACACACGCACACACACACACATCCCTTCATCAGTGTGATTACATGGTCATTGAGATCAGGTAAAGAATAAAAAAGGAAGGATTCTTTCTAAGGTTTTTCTTCTGAAGTTACTTACATTAAGTGTAGCTAATTGTCCACAGAGGTATGAAATTCTAAACCCTTTCCATGAACATTTAGTTGGAAGCAGACCTTGGCCAAAAATGATTCAAGCAAACTTCCCACTCTCTACTCCCTTCCCTCCCCCATCTAAGATCCTTTTCCCTCTATCCATTGTATGACTTCCAAGAGATCTGATGGAAACACCCCGTGGCTTTTTTTCCACTACATGTTAAAACAGGCTTTCAGAGTTGTTGTTTTTTTCCTCCCCCCTTAAGATGTCGCCCATCATATTAAATTGATTAGGATTTTCTTTTGAAGAGTTACCTGAGGTGAAGCATTATTGGCACATCGACCACTGAAAAATGATGCCAAAGGCAGGAATGGTGCCAGCCAAACTGATGCATGGCAAGCCGTTATAGAAAGGGGCTCAATTTCATGCCATGATTTAAGATGTTGCATGCTCAGTGCCAATGATAAAGCTTCTGGGCTTTTTAAAGAGTTGAAAATAGGAACTGTGTTTCCTCAGTGGGGAGGAACTAACTCAAATTCAATATCACATTTAAAGCCATAACATAGATTGAATGACTAACTAACAAAAGTTCCTGCAAAGGAGAAGTTTAATGCATGATTTAGCTATGTTCAAGGCTTGGGACTGTCTATTGTGCATTATTGGAATCCCTGGGTTGCCAACAGGAGTTACAAAACCATTCATTTACTGGTTTATATAAAGAAATGATGTTTTACAAACTGGCTTTTCAACATAGTACTGTGGCTCACACGATAGTGCTTAAGTAAGGGATAGAGAAAAATCCTTAAATAGCAGTTTCACATTTCTCCCTCAGCAAAAATGGAATTGGATATGACATTGTTTTAGACAATTATGAAGCAAATATGGAAATGTTCATTGACCCAGATGGCAAAAATTTGGGGGACTACATAGAATTTAATTTAAGACATGATAAGCTAAGTTAGAGCAGACAAGCCAATGAATTATTTCCTCCCTCTTCTCCCAACCCCTTCATTTGAGGAAAGGATTGTGACAGGGTCACAAACACATCTGTGAAAGTGAAGCCTTCTAGAGCTAGGTTTCTGTCCCACACACAGGCACATAGGCACTCAGATATGCATTTTTACATATTTGTGTATCATCCAGGTATTCACCTATTCTTCTTGTACTTCCCAGGATAATGAAAATTAAACTCATACTCGATGGTCAGGGATATATGGTCAGAACCTCAAAATATATGATGAGTGCTAAGGATAATGACTCCAATGCTATTAATATGTCTGGAACATAATTCCGGTTAGGATTTGCCTCATTTTCTTATTTTTTATTATGAATACTTCATGTCACTTTGGAATGACAAGGACACCTACCAGTTAAAAGTATAAAGTGTGTACATTCTATATAGTGAAGTTCTGACTGTTTTTCAGTCATTCAGATGTGTCTGACTTTTCATGACCCCAGTGGACCATAATGTGCCAGGTCCTTCAATTCTCTACAATTTCTTAAATCTATTCAAGTTCATATTCATTGTTTCCATGCCAGTATCTAACCTTATTATGTGAACTTGAGGAAATCACTTAACCGTTATTATTGTAGGGTTTCATCATCTGTAAAATGAGCTTGTTGGAGTAGATCACAAATGCCTTTTCCAATTTTAGTAGTCTATTAAACAATGACGAAAATGATTATAGAATCATAATTCCAAAAGCAATATTCTCCACTCTCCTTTAGGAAATTGTATCCTCACTTATCTTTCTTGGATTATATGTTATTCTTTTTTTTTTTTGGTGGGGGAAGGCAAGGCAATTGGGGTTAAGTGACTTGCCCAAGGTCACATGTCTAGTAAGTTTGTCAAGAGTCTGAGGCCAAATTTGAACTCAGGTCCTCCTGAGTCCAGGGCCAGTGCTCTACTCACTGTGACACCTACCTGCCCTGATTATGTTATTCTTAAAGATATCTAGAGATGGGAAATATACAAACTCACTTGGTATATGTGTCTTATAGCTCTTACTGTAAAGAATTATTTTTCTTTTATACAACATAATTTTCCCACCATAAAGTAAATGTTTCCTTTTATTGTTAGTAATATTAAAATCATCGGTAGATAAGCCAGCTAGACAAAATTCTTGTCATCCACATGAATATCCCTTCCCTATTCCCTAGAACAAACTCCTTTTATTCCATTTCTACACTAGCTTAACCTAAAATTCTTAACTTTCCCATATTTCCTGGACTTACAGATGTTTGAAACCACACTTTCACCTCTGTTTCATTCTTGGTATTCATGAACAACTTTAAAAAGTTCACAATTGTGAATAATAATAGCTAGAAATTATATAGTACTTTAAGGTTCATTAAGCACTTTACAAACATTATCTCATTTGATCTTTATAAAAACCCTGTAAGGGAATTGCTATTACCATCCTATTTTACAAATGAAGAAATTGAGGCAGAGAGAGGTAAAATGAGCTATCCAGGGTCACATAGCTAGCAAATGTCTGAGACTAGGTCTTCCTAATATCACTTCCAATATTTTTTCTTTTGTGCAACCTAATTGCTTTTAAATCTTGGATAAATTAGGCTGCAAACAGTTTAAGGGTAGAGCTTATGCCTTTTATATGTACAAAATACTGTGAAGTTTATATATAATAAATGTTTTTTCAAGTGTCAATGCATTTAGACCAGGCAGATTATACAAAAACAGCTTGGCCCTATCAACAAAATATCAATTGAAGCAAGCTGTGAGCTAAGAATATCGGCTTTTTGTTTATCCATTTGTTTGATCATACCATTGTCCTATTAGCATTCCATGGAGAGAAAGAAAGAAATAAATAATTATGTCCTTTCTTTAGAAAATAACTACAAAAGTAAGGAAGAAAGGAAGGGAAGGAAGGAAGGAAGGAAGAAAGAAAGAAAGGAAAGAAAGAATGAAAGAAAGAAAGAAAGAAAGAGGGAAGGAAGGAAGAAATGAAAGAAGGAAAGAAGTAAGATAGAAAGATAGAAAGAAAGAAAGAAAATATTTCTGAACAAAGAACCCCAAAGTGAGATATGTGAGAGTTTAACTGTTTATTTTAGTAGTTTCTTCTCTGTACAATCAGATGGTTTAGTGATTAAGTGGGAGGAGAGGGAAGTTATATAGGGTAAAATAAAAGGAAAGCCAAGTTTTATTTCTATCATTATTTTCTTTCTTTCTTCATTTTTTTCCCTCTGTCTTTTTGTTTCTAACCCCATGTTGTGACTTCGACAAATGATGATGCAAGAAGAAAATTTATGCTAGGTCTCAGGGCATTAGCACATTATCACAAACAAAACAGAACGTTCAGCGGTTGCCACAAGGGAGCCATTGAAAGATTTTTTGAAAGTGATGCATGGGTAAAGGCCCATTTCTGAAGAAGCCGGGATGTTGTCATGCCAGAACAAGTCTGGGTAAAAGTCCTCAGAGAGCCAGGTGAAGACATTGAGCATTCGATGAGGAACATTTAGCCAAAAAGCTCATTCTAGAAAGGAAAGAGGAACCGGGTAGCTCTCCAAGGGCCTCTGTGCTGAATGATTTAAGGCTACCTGTAGGAAATGCTTTTTTGCTTTATTGCTTTTCGCCTCCCTCCTTTTCATGAAAAACAAAAAGAAGTACAACATACTCTTCCTTTTGCTCAGCTCAATAATCCCTAGGAAGTCATAGTAGGAATTCTGCCCCATCACCTTTCCTATGAGGGACTATGCCATCTGCCCCTCAGACAATACTGACTACACATATGGTGCTTTCAATTGAACAATTTGATTGGACCACAATCGATTTTAATCTTTGAGAAATATTCTATCCTATGCATAGTTTCTTTAAAAGAAGATTTTATTCCAATTCATTTTATAAATTGAAGCTCACACATTGAAAACTTTGGCTCCAAAGCAATTTAAAAAAAAAAAAGTTGAGTGCGTGGTTTAAGGCTAAAATCCATCTTAAGTGTATGTGATCATAGATGTAGAAGGGGAAGGAACTTCACTGGTAATTTAGTCAAACTCTCATTTGTGTAAATGAGGAACTTAGGAGTCAGCTAAGTTAATTGTGTTGCTTAAGTTAAAAACAGGTAATAAATATTAGAGGTGTGATTTCAATTAATCAACACTTATTAAGCACTTACAAATATGCCATTCCTTGTAGTAAGAACAAATGATAAAGTGAATCTCCAAATGGTTCTGACTCTCAAGGAGCTTGCATTCTAATAGCAGAGTAAACAAACAGAAATAAATGAACAAATAATAGCGTGTGTGTCTAAAGATAGACAGAGACAGGGACAGAGAGAGACAAAGATAGAGAGAAACGGACAGACAGACAGACACTGAGACAGAGACAGAGAACATACAAGAGGCGTACAGAATACACAATAGGTAAGCTTAAAGGAAAAAAAGCTCTAGCATTTGTGAAAACTTGAAGAGGACTCCAAAAGAATGTGGTATTTGAGATACACTTGAAGGAAGCCAAACATTCTAAGAACTGGACATGAAGAAGAAGATGTCAGACATGGTGAATAGTGAATATAAAATGGAGTAGGAATAAGGTGGAGTGTCCTCTGTGTAAAGTAAGAGACTTGGATGACTGGATGGTAGAGTATACGAAAAGAAGTAAAATGAAAGAAGACTAAAAGTACAAAGGTGCCTGGTTGTCAATTTCTTTAAATGCCAAAGGACATTCTATTTGATCTTAGATGTGATAGGGGGTCAGTGGAGTTTACCAAGTTGGGGGCAATGGGGTGGAATATAGACATAGTTATAATTTAGGAAAATCACTTCAGTATTTGTGTGGATTCGAGAGGGAGAAGATTCTAGATTATTCTAGATTAAGTGACAGAGAGACCAATAGTGAAGGTTTTTGGTGATCAGGGCCTGAACTAGGGTGGTAGCTATGTAAGAGGAGAGCAGACTCCAAATAGAGATGTTCTGAGGGTAGAAATGACAATTTATATGGTGAGAGTAAAGTTTCTAGGAAAACACTTGAGATGCACTCTTGAAAGTAAGAATGAAGTTTAGAAAAAGGATTAGTTGTCTTTTAGACTTTGGATTCCCTCCTGTTGGAATGGGATCTCCTGGAAAGACTATTTTGTTTGTTCCTCTCTCTCTCTCTCTCTCCCTCTCTCTCTCTCTCTCTCTCTCTCTCTCTCTCTCTCTCTCTGTGTGTGTGTGTGTGTGTGTGTGTACATGTGTTGTTTTTACTTTCTTCTCTTTCTATCTCCACCACGTAGCATAGTCTCTGGGTCACAGTAAGTATTCAAAAAATATATGTTGACCTGACTTAGACTTTGAGTTTCCCACAGGATATAAATAGTAGGAAATATTAAATAAGTATTTGATGATGTAGGACAGGAGTTCATTAGAAAGACTAGAAATGGTTATGTAGATCTGGAAATCATCTAAATAGAAATGACAACTGAACTCATGGGCACTGATTAAATCATCAAGCAAGGTAGTACAATAAAGAAAAGAGAAGAACCTAGGACAGAGAGAGCCCAGCAGGACTCTCATTGTAAGTAAGTGTGACATGGATGAAGATTAATCAAAATAGACTTAGAAGAAGAAATAAGACAAGTAGGAGGAAAACAAAGAAAGAACGGCAAGACAATCAGAGAGGAGATAGTACCCAAGAGAAGAAGGTAATCATCAGTGTCAGAAGTTGCATGGAAGACAAGAAGGATGGGTGAGAATAAACAATTTAATTTGCCAATTAAGAGAATATTGGTAACTGGAGAGATCTGTTTCAGTAGAATGACAAGGATGGAATCCAGATTGCTGAGAATTCAGAAGTGAATGAGAGGAAAATAATTGAAAGCCCTTATTCTAGATGACTTTTCCAATGTGTTTAGGCAAGAAGAGAAGGAAGATATGGATGATAATTTGTGGGAATGGTAGGATCAAGTGAGATTTTTTTTGTAAGGATGGGGGCGACAAGGGTGTGGTTGCAGGCATCAGAGAAGGGACAAGTAGATAAGAAGAGACTGAATATTAGAGGGAGAGAACAGGGGTGACATTGGGTAGTAATCTTTTTGAAGAAGAGAGAAGGGGATAGATTCAGGGGTAAGACTTGAGGAGTTTGTCTTGCCAAGGAGAAGGGCTGTGTATGTATCCAATAGGTCACAGTATGAAGGGGGAAGTAGTAGTGGATGATGTGAGATGAATTGGGATAAAGAACAGAGAAGAACCTCTAAGAAAATGCCCTCTTTTTTCAGTAAAGAATAATACCCCCTACCCAATTCAATCAACTTCAATGGTTCCCTATTACCTCTAGGATCAAGTTTAAAATTCTCTGTTAATCAAAGCCTTTCATATCATGGTTTTCTTTTACATTTCAGTCTTCTTAGACCTTGCTCACTTACACATACTCTGATTCAGTGACACTGGCCTCTTTGCTGTTCTTAGAAGAAGAGACACTATCTCTCAATCCCTAGCATTTTCTTGTGCTGTCCTTCATCTCTAGAATTTCCTCTCTTCTCATCTCTATCACTTGGCTTTTCTAGGTTCCTTAAAGTCCCACCTTCTACAGGAAGCTTTTCTGATCCCCCTTAATGCTAATGTCTCCTCTCTGGTGTTTATATACAATTTACCCTGAATATACCTTCTTTGTATATAATTGTTTTCATGTTATTTCTTCCATTAGGCTGTGAACTCTTAGAGATAGAGGACTATCTTTTGCCCTCCTCCCTTTTTTTTTGTACCCTCAGTGCTTAGCTGTGTCTAGCACTGACTTACTTCAGTTGATATAATCACGGATGACCCAGAATATAATAACAAAGTATGTAGTTATTAAAATAATTTATGCAAGCCCCAAACTACATATTAATATTTCCTCTATAAAGTGGAAATGATTATAGGACCTTGGCCTTTGGATGAGGGCAATTATACAGGAAACATCTTGTGACTGATTAGGGAATCAGTCCCATCAATTGGGCCTATATATGAGTAAAGTAATTCATTTTGGAGTTTAGACTTGAGAGTGCTATGGGGAGGATTATTCTTCTGTCTGTATCAAAGCACTGCAAAAGGAGGAAATGCCCCCATCCCCAATGTTGGCCGTGTCTTCAGAGCTATCGAATCAGTGGAAGATAATGTATCTACCTGAGAATACAAGCAGAAACCCAAAGACGGTCTTGGAGAGATAGTTGCCAGGATATCTCTGGTAGACTCCGTTTCAAGGAGCATTATGCAGGGTCAAATGAAATAATTAATGAAGAAGATAGGGAAGGAATAAACATTTATTTAGTGCCTACTATGTGTTAGGCACTATGCTAATCATCTTACAAATATTTGATGTCAAGCCAATTGCAAACCTTAAAGCATAAATTACTTATTAGTCTACAGTCACTAGTCCTCCCAGTCTTGTTATGACTTCATTTCCTGAGACATCTACTTCCCTCCTGCTGAGCTTAAGTGATGTTTATAGAGTAATACTGGGTTTTGCTGGCAAATGTTTAACATCCAGAATGTCATAGCCTGCAGGGTGGGAATTGGTGGGGGGAAGGGGAATGTGTGCACATACACACATTTTAAAATTTAATCTGCATTATTAAAGCTTTTTAAAGTGTAGACAATTAACAAAACAATAAATCATGCCCTAGTCTGTAGCAATTGTCAATTTCTAAGGGGGTAAATAATCACTGAAAATTTAATAATCAGTTCTGCTAAGCAAATTATAGCTGGCTCCAGGAAATCCTGGCATTACCCCTCATTTTGGAGCAGAATACTGGCTATGAAATCAAGATATTTGCCAACATGGGGAGCCAGCTTAGTGGCACAACCAGCAGAAACACGACCATTTCCCTCATTATTAATTCCAGAAGAATTGTGTGAAGACTCTACAAATAGAGGAAAAGTTTCTATACACTGAAAACCCAGGAGTTGCAACTTATCCTTTGCTGGACAATTTTCTCACTATCATTGAACCCGTTATTTCAGTGGACATTGTGGTTACTTATAGAATGTGCCCCACTTTTTTCAGGGACTTGCTTTGTGTCAACTTTTCTTACAACACCATCTTATTAAATGCCTTTGCTAAAATCTAATTGGGTCTACTGACTGATTGTTAACAGGAAATACACTGGTGGGTGCTTAAAAGAAAATATGAAATATTTCTGTCTTGGGATTAACATCATGTATCCAGAATGTGTTAATAGGAAGTATTACTAGAGGTAGGCTTAGCAAAGCCAGAAGTGCACATACAGCCTTTGGAGGGAAGAAAGAGAGTAAGAACTTCTACTGAGAATAAATTATTTCAGTACCATAATTTAGTTGCAGGCTCGATTAACTAAATATCAATATTAGTTAGTATATTAAATATAAAAATTATTTCTTAGGCAGTTAAGGTGACACAGTGGATAGATCACTGGGGTTAGAATCAAGAAGACCTGAGTTTGAATCCAGCCTCAGACACTTCCTAGCTGTGTAATCCTTAGCTTGTCACTTAATCTTTGTCTTCCTCAGTTTCCTCAGCTGTAAAATGGGGATAATAATAGCAACTAACTCACAGGGTTGTTGTGAGGATCAAATGAGATAATATTTCTAAACCACTTAGAATAATGCCTGCCACATAGTAGGCATAATACAAATATTTATTAATATTATTATTATTTATTACCATCTTATCGGAAGATTCATTTCATAATTAAACTGAAACTTGCTTTCACCTTCAGGCTAATTTCACTGTACTAAGCACTTGGAATCTATCAGTACCATCTCAAATGTGACATTATATCATGATGATTAGGTGGTATTTAATAGGGGGCACTGGGCATATCTCAGAGTAGATTTCATCTCTATGCTTAATAAATGACTCACTAGTTATTTGACCTGATTATGATTTTCACCTGACTCTGCAAATATATAGATCACATCCATGGAAAATCCTTTCATAATGATGATAATCACTACTTTTTGTAGATTTTGTCTTTGTTCTTAAATTCAAAGAATTGATCTATGATGCCATCTTTTTTCCTAAGTGAGATATATGCCATTGAATTATCCATGTATACTTCTCTTTCTAGGTTTCTATCCAGGATGAGCATATAAAGTAAAATCTATGTTAGAGAATGGTTCTTCCATATCTACCTTGAGGACATAGAAAACAAAAGATGTTTTAGGGTTTTCCAGTCAAGAGGATGTAAATTTCTTGAGGGTAGGAACTATTTTGTTTTTATATTCCCCATACCAAGCACATAATAGAATTAATAATTGTTTGTGGAAATGAATTTGATGAAATTAACAGTCATCTTTCACCACTAAAAATAAATGTATATTTTCATTGTCTCTTACCATTTGTGCCATTTTCTTTTCAGGAATCCATCCTATCTGTAACTATACTTAATATTAGCATGACCAGTCAATGCAAATAATTACATCAACCAATCAAGCTAGAGATTTTATTGAATTGTTATTGTTGTTCAGTCATTTTAACACTTCATGAGCCCATGGACCTTAGCATGCCAATATTGTCCAAGGTGTTTTCTTGGTGAAGGTACTGGAATGGTATGCCATTTCTACAGTGGATTAAGGAAATCAGAGGTCAAGTAATGTCCCCAGGGTCACATAGCAAGTATGTGTCTGAGGTCAGATTTGAATTCAGATCTTCCTGACTCCAGGCCCTAACCTCTATCCACTGAACACCTAGATGCTTATTGAATCAGCTTACTGTTTGTCTAGTTTGACTGGTCAGCTCAGTTAAAGCACTCTATCTGGTAGTCCACAGAGACAAAACTTTCAGATATTCTTCTGCTGAGTTCTTAAATTCAAAGAATTGATCTATGATGCCATCTTTTTTCCTAAGTGAGAATTAAGCAAGTATTATGTCCTCTTGGGACTAGCCTTTTTATACAACAATGATTTCTAGGTATTTCCTGGTTCCAATCTTACGATGTGTTTTTTTTTTCCCTTTAGAACATTCCTATTTTCTTATCATGTTGTTCTGAAAAGTGCTGAAAGTTAAATGAGCCCATTGATGCTCAAATATTTGCCTTGTGTTTTTGAATCCCTGTTATAAGGATGTTCTTGGACATTGAACAAGATTCTGAGTGTTGAGGTTACACTAGGAGAAGAGTCTTGGCAGTCACCTTGTCGATACACCCATAGTTTGTTCAAAATGATTTCACCTTGAGGCAACTATTTCAGATCCAAGCAGTGGAAGAAAGACAATTTCATGTGAGTCATCCGATATAGTGTCTTCTCTTTCAAGAGCAGAACATTTTAAAGCAATCACTCATAGTGTAATGGAAAGAACAATAGGTCAGTTAGTCAATTAGCACATCTTAAATAGCATAATTAATGAAATTATTTGCAAGATTCTATTTGAATAAAGTTTGTTATTCAATTAAATTTTGATTTAACTAAGTCCCCAGTATTGAGTTAAACAATGGGTACACACAGAAAGTCAAGAGCCAGAAACAGAGAAACAGATAGAGATGGCAGGACAGAGAGAACTGCTGTCAATCTAGTGGAAGAAACAACGTGCAACAACTGTGTATAAATAAGATAGCTACATAGATAGATACACAGATATAAATATATATGATAAATTAAGGGTAGTCTCAGGTAATCAAGATTTAGAAATACTGGGCAAGACTTTTTGAAGAACATAGGGCTTTAGCTGAGATTTGAAGGAAGCCAGGGAAGCTAGAAGACAGGGATTAGGAGGGGGAACATTCTATGCATTGGGAACAGTGAATGAAAATGTCCAGAGTAGAGATATATAGTGTCCTGTGTGAGGAATATCAAGGAAGCCTGTGTCATTGGGTTACAAAGTATCTTGGAGTTAGTAAGTTATATGAAATTACAAGAAGTGGGAGTAGATACAAAGGTAGGAGGGGTTTAGATAATGAAGTGTTTAGAGCATCAAACATAGGATGTTATATTTTGTGCTCGGAGATAATAGAAGGGTGACACTATCAGACCTGTGCTTTGGAAAGATTAATTTGACAGCTGAGTGGAAGATGGACTGAAATAGGGAGACACTTAAAGTAACAAGACCAGAATACTATTGTGATAGTCCAAGTGTGAGGTAATGAGGGCTTGCACTAAAGTGTCAACAGTGACAGAGGAAACAAATTGTTGTCAACATAGGAGATGTTATGAAAGCAAAATGGATAAAACTTTTTTCATAGATTGGGTATGGGGGATTGAGAGAGAGTGAGTAGTATAGAATAATATGTATTGTGAACCTGAATGAGTGGGAGGGTAGTGTCATTGAGAGTATTAGAAAAGCACAGAAAGGGAGAGAGTTGAGTTCAAGATGGCTAAGGGACATCTAATTCAAGGTGTACAAAGTCAGTTACAGATGTCAGCCTAGAAGTAAAGAGAGTGGTGAGGGCTGGACAAGTAGATCTGAGTACCATAAATAGAGAAAAGACAGTCGAATCCATGCAAGTTGATGAGGTCATGAAATGAAATAACATACAGGGGAAAAAAGAACAAGGTTCAGAACAGCCTGTATGACCTGGATGAAGATCCATCAAAGAGACAGAGAAGTCAGACATACAGAAGGAGAACCAGCAGAGAATAGTGTCATGGACCTTTAGAGAGGAGAGAGTGTGAAGAAAAGGGTTATTTAGTGTCAGAAGTTACAGGAAGGTCTAGAAGGATGAGGACTGAGAAAAAGTCAATGGATTTGGCAATTAACAAATCATTAGTAACTTTTGAGTAAAATGATTCACTTAAAGGATGAAGTTGAAAGCTAGAATGCAAAGAGTTAAAAGACACATGGATTTGAACTAGCTGTGTGACCCTGGGCAAGTCATTTAATCTTTATTTGCCTCAGTTTCCTCATCTGTAATTTGGAAATAACGGTAGCATCTACCTCAAAGGGTTATTGTAAGGATCAAATGAGATAGTGGTTGTTGCACTTAGCACAGTGCCTGGAAGACAATTAAGTATTTCATAAATATCATTATTATTTCTATTATTCTTATTATCCCAGAACTATACTGACTTCTCGTGTGACATTAGGCAAGTAATTTTCTTTCTTATTCCTCATCTATAAACTGAAGAAGTTGGACAAGACTACATCTGAGATCAAAATTATGTGATCTATGATGGAGTAGTGTTCCAGGTCTACTTAAGATTCAATAATTCATTGGGAGAAATTGCATAAACAAGGGTAGTTGTGTTCTTGATTCTGGGCAATGTTGACATGGAGCGTTGTTCTATGATGACTTAGCTTCAGGGATGGACCTAGAAGAATAATACCTTGACATTTTTATGGATCTGAGATCTAATAAAGTGTGGGTACTCTCCATCCTATGGTGCAGATCATACCACATCCATATCTTCTCATCTTTTTTAACAGTTGACCATACATGTCCTCCCTAAATCTCCCATGGAAGTCCTTCATGATATTCTAGGCACCTTTATCTTGATCTATCGACACTGCAGATACTAACGTATCACTCATGTTGTTCTTTTAACATCCCTTACTTTTGTTATATCGCCAGCTCACCAACATTTTTAGTCATATAGCTCCCTGGCAATATATGTTTTTCTACTTCTCTTGTGGATTTTTTTCTGCATAATTTTTCATTGGTAATATGTTCTCAGTAGAGATCTTTGATTATTTTCAAAGAAGTTCTAAAGTTAGAGCAACAGTTGAGGGGAAGTGGGACAAATATTGTGGAAGGCTTGAGGAGAGAATTGTAACACTCGATTAAATAGAAATTAAAAATAAAAAGATTGCCTTATTACAGTAGATGTGCAATTGATACTAGATATTATAAATTCATTATGGATCAGGTTAATATGATTGTGACACTTTATCTAATTCATCTCAGAAGCACATGAGTAGGAATAGGGGATGTATCTAGGGTTGGGGTTTGATGAGCCATGAGTGTTGACTAGGAAGGAAAGGAGCAAAGAATTTGAGAATAGAGAAGAGGAGACAAGCAAATAACTGTGTACATCAAAATATATGTGGTGTAAATGGGAGGTGATTTCACAGGGAAAGTACTAGCAGTGAGTGATGGGGGAGGGAAGATGCTAGGAAAGAACTCTTAAAGACATAGAATTTGAGTTGAGGGAGCCAGAAAATCCAGGAAGTATAGGTGAGGAATGTGAGCATTTTAAGCATGGAGGAGAGCCTATAACAGGGTAGTGGCAATATAAGAGGAGAGAAAGGGTTATATATAAAAGGTGCTGCATAAGTAAAAATGACAAATTTTGGCAGCAGATTGGATATGTGGAGTAAGAGCAAATAAGGATGACACTTAAGGCTGTGAACCTGAGCAACTGGGAAAATGGTGGTGGCCTCAACAGATGTCCTACTGAGTTTCATCTTATCAGATTCTGGCTTATGTTCTATCCTGTAAAAGGCCTTTTGCATCATGACTGTGTCATCCAGTGTTTTCTCTCTAGATGCTCCCAGATTACTGATAGCTACAACTTTGATGTGTATATCAACTATGCCTTTAATAAAAATATCAGGAGAAAAATAACAGAAAGCCATGCACAGATACTATGGACACTACATTGGAAACTTCTCGCCCCAATGACACTGATGACTACTATTCTTTTTCCTTCCGTTACTATGAATAACTACTCTTTTTTCTTGCTTTCCCTTTCTCTTTCATGTTGTTGTCAGCTCTCAGCTGCATCTATATCCTGAGACCAGAGCCCACTACAAATTAAAAATTAAGGTGAGTTTCATTTTCTTTCTCCCCAAATCATTTTATTTCACTTCATGTGAGCTAAATGCAGCGGGCAGACATTTCATGGGGTGGAAAAAGATGTTGGGAAAGGGTGTGTTTTGTGTGCTTCTGTATAGTTTATATTGAAGGTGTTGTGTGCAACTTAATACCTTCACCAGAGTTAAGAAAAACAGAAATGGGGCCATGGGCTGAATGCTACCTTTTTCAGAGTTGGTCTCCTGTCCCCTGGTATTTGGAACTGATAATTGTGTAATTGTGAAACCACAGGCATAATTGGACTCCAATCATTTCTGAGTTCCCAGTTACAAAGTGCTGGTTCAGTTATTTGCATGCGGTAGTTCAAATTGTAATAGAAAATATATCACTTAAATAGACTATTTCAAGAGCTTCTAAAGTATGATGGAGGACTGGCCCCTTTTCTCTTTCTGTATCTCTTAAATCTCTCCTCTGTTCCCTATTCTTTTCCCGGTTCTCACCTCTTCTCTACCAAATCTAAGTGATTAATTTCTCTGAAATTAAGAAGTTGATTTCAGTCATTCTCAAATACTATTTTTGGAGCTGCACTAATGTTTGGGATTCATTTAAATTTTCATTGATTTATTTTTGAAATAACCTGCTTTTCTTATCATCCAATTTGGACCTTCGTTTCTAATATCTTGTGGTTTTGCTAGACGTATGGGAGGAATACGGGGTGCCTTACACATTTGCAGGGACCTTTGCAGGCTTTTTTGTCCAGACATTCTAGATTTCTTCGCATATGAGCAGAGATCCATTAGAGAACTACATGGATTTTCCCATGTGTTGGTGGGACTCATGGAGGAATTTTTATGGATAAGTATTGTAGTTTCTCAGCTGAGTTTGAAGGCAAGAGTTCCAGTTCATCCCAAGGCCCCATTTCTTGTGGACAGTTCATCATACTCTCTGGGAGCTTAGTTGGGACAGGACTCTCCCTCTAAGGGGTAAAAATACCACAAACTTTTTTTTCTTTCATTTTCCCTTTTTTAACCTTTCATTGTTTTTTGTCTGATTTTAATTTTGTCCTTTCCCAATATCTTGGAGTTGGAACAGGTCCTTGGAATTGCTCTCCAAACAAGTTTTATTATTTCTTCAGTCCACCAGAGGGTGCTATATATAGAGCGATTCTCCTACTGGAGACCACTGACTTGGAAAAAAATAAAATAATTCACACATAACAAATTATTGCCAAAACACTTTGTTCATAACAAAGTAAGACCAATTTTGCTGCAAAGAATATCTGATTTCATTGATATGGGCACTCTCTTCATCCATGAAAGCTGTAACCCTTCCACAGCTGCCTAGCCTCTTCATTTCTCATTCTTCACCTTTCTGCAATCTTTGATGCTCTTTATCACCCTCTCCTTCTTGATACTCTTTTCTCTCTAGGTTTTTTGGAATATCACTCTCTTCTTGTTCTCCTTCTACCTGTATGACCATTCCTTCTCAGTCTCCTCTACTAGTTCCTCATCCAGAGTATGCCCTATAACCATAGATGCCACTCAGGGCTGTATTCTAGTCCTCTTCTCTTCTCTTCCTATACTACATTTTGTACTATAGTTTGTTTGTGATCACATCAGCTCCCATGGATTTAATTGTGCTGATGATTCATAAATCTACTTAACCTACCCTCACCTCTCTGCTGACTTGTAATGTAGCATCTCCAACCGCCCATTAGACATCTTGAACAGGATGTCTAGTAAATATCTTAAACTAAACATTTCCAAAACAGATCTCTTACTTTGCCCTCTAAGCCCTCCCCCTTCCTATTTTCCTTATTACTATAGAGGGCAACACCATCTTTTCAGTCTTTGAAATTCAAAACCTAGGAGTAATTCTTGACTCCTCACTATCTGTCAGCCCTCCTCCTACCATCCAATCAGTTGCCAAGGCCTATTAATTTCATTTTTGCAGTATCTCTAAAATATGGTCCCATCCCTCTTCTGACTGCCACTTCTCTGGTGCAGGCCCTCATCACTTCATATCTGGACTATTTTAATAGCCTATTGGTAGATCTGCCTACCTCAATTAACCCTGACTCCAGTCCATCTTCAATTAAGTCACCAAAGTGATTTTCCTCAAGCATATGCCTGACTATGGCACTTCCTAGTACATATGGGAGGAATATGGGGTGCCTTATACATAGTAGGGGCTTTTGGAGAGATTTTTGTCCAGAACTTCTGGATTTCTTTGCAGATGAGCTCCACTGCTGTCACACACTCAGTAAATTCTAATGGCTCCCTATTGCCTCCAGGTACAAAATGTTCCGTTAAGAATTCAAATCCCTTCCAAATAGCCTCCAACGTTCTTTTCAATTTGCTTATACCTTACTCCCTACTACATACTCCTCATCTCAGTGACATTGACCTCCCAGTATTTGAAGGAATAATTTTCTTTGACTGTCCTCCCTGCCCGGAATTATCTCCCCTCTCATTTCCACTTGCTGCCTTCCCTGGCTTCCTTTAGGTCCTGACAAAGCATCATCTTTTACAGCAAGCCTTTTCTAATCTCTCTTAATTCTAGTGGAGTCTTGCTCTCAATTATTTCCTATTTACACTACACACACACACATATTATATGTATATATGTATATGTGCATATATATGTGAGTGTATGCATATATGTATAACATATTAATGGATATTATCAATATATCTTATTATTATTAGATTATGAGCTCCTCAAGGGCATGGGATTGTTTTTTTTTTTTGTATCTCCAGTGTTTAGCACAGTGCTTGCAACATTGTATGTGCTTAATAAATGTTTATTGATAGGTTGATGGAATTCTTGCCCATGTCCTCTCATAAATAATAGGGAACAAGCTTTTCTTAACATTGCTGGGATATGAGTATGGATCAGCTGTTCTTCCCTTGATCTCACTATGTTACCAGCCAACCATGAAGAACAAAAATAAAAATATTATTATCCGTTCCCATTTTACAGATAAGGAAACTTGTATTGAGGGATAGAGGAGGACAACAAACATAAACTTCAAGACCATATTCAAATTTTACCCAAAGTTAATTTACTTCATCTAAATATATCAGTGTTTCTTTAAAAGACTAATATATGTGTGTACATGTAGAAATATATGTATGCCCATATAACACATGCATATTTATACATATGCTTGCACATATGCACACATGTGTGTACTGTATGTACATGTGTGTGGTTTAATTTAATCTCATTAAAATGTATAATCCTTGAAAACATGTATCATTATTTACCTTTCTTTGTATCCCCTATGCTTGGCACATAGTTTGCATTAAACAAATGCTCATAAAATGATTGAGTGAATTATTTTAAAATATATTTTTTATTTATGTTCTGTAAATTCTCTTATTTCCCTCCCATACTTTTTAATCTTTATTTTTTAGACATTAAATTCTCACCTGGATTAGAATATTCACGAAATCTTTATAAGAATAGTCAATAATAATAGCATTTATACATTGCTTTCATTTTTGCAAAATGTATTCCCTATGTTAACTCATTTGATCCTCGTAACTCCCTGTAAGATAGGTGCTATTATTATCCCCATTTTATAGAGGAGGCAACTGAGGCATAGAGTTTTGGGTGACCCAGGTTATTATCTAAAGCACATTTGAATTAAGATCTTCCAAACTCCAAGGCCAACACTCTAGTCATCATGCCACTTTAAGGAATGCATATCCTTAATAAATGGAAGGAGCTTAGGAATCAATCTAGTCAACTTCCACCCACTGCAAGAATACTCTTAAAATATTTCTGATAGATATCAAGCCAACCTTTGTTCAAACAGTTGAGTTCAAACCATAAAAAACCAAAGGGATGCCATTTACTTTCAGATAATTTGAGGCTAGATTGCTTCTGATGATCCCTAGTAGAATAAAGATTTCACTAGCATAGTTAATACCTTGTATGAAATTAAGCATGCCTTCAAAATATAGTATTTCAGAAGCATGAAAAAACATTGCTGGAATTATATAGAAATATAAGAATTGTAAAAGCTATTCAGATACAGTCACGAGTACACTTACCAGAGTATACAAGAGATATTGACAATACTGACGAAAAATGAAAATTGACTGTCTTTCTTGATTTCTCCTTCTTATGTTCAACTATTTAAAAGCTGAATTATTCCCACTTGATCACATTTATTGGAAATATGAGTTGCTGTGAACAAAGTCTAGAGGAAAAGCTGTTTTTGTTTTCCCAGGATAAGAAACATTCTGTCCCAAATTATAGGAAATTTGTCCAGATGAGAATACAGTTGGGATGTACAGCCTATGGAGCATTCGTGAACCTCTATTCCTCTTTTCCCTGTAGACTCAGTGTGGCATGATGGAAAAAGTATTGCCCTTAGAGTTAGAAGATTGACACAGAAAATCTATTTTCTCTTATTTACTATGTATGTGATGCATAGCAAGTTGCTTAGTCCCCCTGTGGTTCAGTTTCCCCATATATAAAATGGGGGAGTTGGATTAGATGAAGTCTAAGTTCCCTTCCAGCTTTAAATCTAAAGGTCTATAATTCTTCAACCTTTTTTCTGATTCTCTTTAAAAACAAAACAAAACAAAACATTTTAGGCTCTTCTCTCCCTGCCTTCTATTTTAATTCCTTCCTGGCGTAAGATCTCACCCACTGATAATAGGTATACTATTTAATTCTGCTGGCAGCCTTAGGAGCATCCTGATGCTGAGAAAGACATTTTGGAGAGAGAATTGCTCCCCAGCTTTAGGGTTATAATGGTTAGTTGTAATGGTGGTTCACCGTTCCAAATACTGTATGCTAATCAGAAAAATGTACAATTTATTAACTCTTCCCTTGGGTAAAAAGTAAACTCAGATCTCTACATCCATGCAGAGATGACTATCCTCCAACAGGTACATTTTCTCTCTAAATAACATGCAAGGAAATCCTGTTCAAGAGAGTTGCACACTCTGCTACATCCCTGGATGAATAGACCTTACTACTTAGGGCAAGTCATTACACATACACATAGACACACACACACACACACACACACACACACACACACACACACACACACACACACCCCAAATCAAACCAGAAAGTACTACTTGGCTTAGGGATCTAAGCTTTCAGTTTAAATATCTAGCCTCCCTGGAACCACAGGTTGGAAGCTTAGCAGCAGGAGCCCCACCCTTCATTACAAACTGAGGGCCCTGTTAAACGTGTGCCAGTCTTCCAGATTCAGAGTTAGAACAGATGTCCTGTCCAAGAGGCACAGACAATGTGGTTAAATACCTCCCACTATATTAGGTGTTTGTTTTAACATCATGTCATCCACAACACCCCCTACATTTAGAAGTCTGTTTTCAGGGAGTCCCCAAGATGACTTTTATTAGTGTGGTACAGTGGTCAAAGGGCCTGAATTTTGAAATAAGGGGCGTGAATTTGAATCTCAGTTGTTTTCTTTATTTCCTGTGGGTACTTGTGAGTTACTTCTCTTCTCAGTGACTGAATTGCCTCATCTTAAGAGAAGAGAGAATGCATTAAAAAAGATGATCTGTAAGCTACCTCACAGCTCTAAATGCTTATGATCCTGGTACAGAAATCGAGGGACTGTGTGTGTGTGTGTGTGTGTGTGTGTGTGTGTGTGTGTGTGTGTTTTGCCATGGTAAATGAAATAGGAGAGAACAAAAAAAAACAGTAAGAAGAAATCTTTTTGTTCATTTGGACCTATACATTAATAAATATTAACTCCTTGTCCATAATATGGTATATATGGTAAGAAAGGCCATAGAAGTTAAAATAATCATTGTCTAGTTATGTCTAACTCCTTATCACCTCTTGGACTATACTGTCCATGGTATTCTCTTGGCAAAGATACTGGAGTGGTTTGTCATTTCCTTCTCCAATGAATTAAGGCAAACTTGCCCAGGTTCGCAGAGGTAGTAGGTGTGTGAAGCCAAATCTGAGTTCAGTCTTCCTGACTCCGGGTCAAATGCTCTATCCACTGAGCCATCTAGTTGCCTGAGTAGTAATATTTGACAATTGTTAGAAAGGTTTGACTAATCAGATCCCTCTTCTTTCTTGGTTTGAAAGTGGTTCCAGAAAAATCTCACTTTCCTTCTGTAGGTTAAGACATTAGAGACAACTGTTATGGAAATAATGTCTGAGACGAAAGAGCTTATTCAATTGGTATTAGCCATTAAAGGCATACCTCAGACTGTGTTTGTTAAATCAGCTCTATAAGAGCATTCTTCCCCTAGGAAAGAGTAGCTAGGACTGAAGATTTTTGTCTAGGAGAGGTCAAAAAAGCCTAGACGTTTTCCTACTTACTGACACAGTAGAGATGGACAATGCAGGCATCCTTGAACGCTTGAGGGATCAGCCGCTCTTGCCATACAACCTGGAAAATTTCAGTCAGCTTTTATATGAGCAATGGACGTCCTACCTTGTTAGCCAGAATGGAATCAGTACTAGGTGCTCTGCCACGTGAAAAGAGCCTAATGTCATTCAAAACTTCTTCTTTAGTTGGAACTTCAGCTAGGGAGGGATTAACTTCAACCTGAGGTAAACTGTCAATGGCCTCAGCATTGATTGATGATAATCTGTTGAGAACACTATGAAAGTGTTCAGCCCATCTCTCTAGAATCATATCCTTCTCACTAATCAATGTGGCTCTGTCAGTATTGAGTAGGTGAGATGTACCATAGGTCTTTGGTCCAGAAATAGCCTTCAGGGCATCACAAAAATGATTTGGATCATTACTACCAGCATAAAACTGAATTTCATCTGCCTTCTTACTGAGCCAAGAATCTTGCATCTCTCTAAGCTTTGCTTTTACTTTACTTTTGATGGAATTAAATACTGCCTTTTTAGAGATGGATGAACTACTCTGATGGTAAACCTGTGGAGTTCTTGTTTTTATATTCAGATCTTCTCAATTTTCCCATCATTCCCCAGTTCAATGATGCCTTTATTGTCCATCTCTGTAAAGGTAAAGGGAATAGATTGTCCTGTGAGAATCATGGGGGGTGGGGTTTTCTCTTAGTCATTGCTGCTAAGATTCTTTCCAGAGTCTTCCTGTAACCAGAATGGCCTTTGTTTTCTTTGAGTGACTCAGTTTATCTCAGTGAGCTTTACTAGGTGCTAAGCCCCAGGCCCAAACCCCATTAGGTGTGAATGTAATCCATGTGGATGTCCCAGGGTCCTAAGGGGAGGGGCCAACTCAAGAACCAATCACCAGAGCCTTCAGATGATGTTTGATGTCTGAAGTCCTATAAGAAGGGAGGACAGAGCCATTTGTGCGGGGCTCTGGAGATGATGTTGATGAGGAGACTCCGGGCAGCTGTAGCTAAGGAGCCCTCCAGTTTGTAAACCCGGATGCTGAAACTTTGTCGAACTCTGGTAACTATGTGTTGGGATTTGAATCAGACAAAGTCTGTTGATGTTTGTAATTTGTCTGCATTTTGTTTTGAAGTTCAGGGTGCTGGATTTTTCCCCTGAACTAAATGAATGATATTTGAATGCTGAATTAAAAGTAAGCTCATCAACCCCTTCGCCTTGCTTTCCTTAATTAAGCAGATCAGAAGAATCTGTGCTGTTGGCAGCTTTCTGGGTGCTGGCTGTGGGTGAATCTTATACCCCCACAGAAGCTGCTAGCCAGATTGTTAAAACACTTCCTTAATAGACTGATCTTTCACTTGGAAGATGGTCATCTACCTGAGAACCAGTGTGGCTTCGGAAAGGGTTGAGGAACAGTCGATATGGTGTTTGCTGCCCAACAACTCCAGGAGACATGCCAGGAGCAAAACAGAGGTCTGTACACCTTTGTAGATCTGACCAAGACCTTTGATACTGTTATTCCTGAGGGCTTATGGACAATTATGTCAAAATTTGGTTGCCTGGAGAAGTTCATCAGCATTGTGCATCAGTTTCATGATGGCATGCTTGCCTGGGTTCTAGATAATGGACCATGCTCTCGTGCCTTCCCAGTCACCAATGCAGTGAAACAAGGCTGTGTGCTTGCTCCCACACGTTTTAGCGTGATGTTTTCAGCCATGTTATCAAATGCTTTCAATGAGGATGAACACGACATCAAGGTCAACTACTGCACTGATAGTAAATTTGTCAACTTGAAAAGGCTACAAGCCAAGACCAAAGTGGAGGGAGTGTTGGTGCATGATTTTCTGTTTGTGGATGATTGTGCACTCAGTGCAGCCTCTGAAGGTGAGATGCAACAAAGTAGGAATCAATTTTCTTCTGTTTGTCTTAATTTTGGCCTAACAGTTAACACCAAGAAAACACAGGTGCTCCATCAACCACCACCACACCATCCATATGTGGAACCATTGGTTACAGCAATTGGAGAAGTTTTGAATGCTGAGAATAAGTTCACTTATCTTGGTAGTGTACTTTCCAGGGATGTACGCATTGATAATGAGATTGACACACACATTGCCAGAGCTAGCTCAATGTTTGGGATTCTCAAAAGGAAAGTGTGGGAGAGAAGAGGTATTAGACTGACTACCAAACTGAAGGTCTACAGAGCCGTTGTGCTGACCTCTTTGTTGTATGCCTGTGAAACCTGGACAGCCTACCAGCACCATGCCAGGAAACTTAATCACTTGCATTTGAATTGACTTAGGAAGATTCTAAAGATCACCTGGCAGGATAAGGTACACTGAGGTCCCTATTCAAACTAAGCTGCCAAGCATTCAAACTCTGCTTCAGAGAGCGCAACTCCGATGGGCTGGCCACGTTGTCTCAATGCAAAACTTATGCTTGCCAAAAAGGTTATTTTATGGAGAACTCACACAGGCAAGTGCTCACATGGTGGTCAGAAGAAACGATACAAGGACACTCTCGAGGTCTCTTTTAACTTTAGGATTGATTGTGTGACATGGGAGATGCTGGCATAGGACTGCTTAGCATGGTGTGCCCACATCAGAGAAGGTACTATGCTCTCAAAGCAGAATTGAAACAGCTCAAAGGAAAAGCAGGATGCGCAAATTTAGAGTATCCACCCCAAATGTTCACACGGACTATTTGTGTCCAACCTGTGGGAGAACATTCCGAGATCATATCGGTCTGCTTAGCCACAGTCTGACATACTGAAACGTGACTCTAGTATAATGATGTCATTTTGGTACTCTTTGAGAGCAAAAGACAGCAATCAACAGAGTAGAAGCATCTAGGTGGTGCCATAGTGCGCAGGGCACTGTAAGGGAGTGAAGAAGACATGCATTTAAATTTGGCTTGAGGCACTTGGTAGCTGTGTGATATGCGGCAACTTTCTTAACCTCACTTTGCCTGTTTCCTAAATTGAAATATGACAGTAACAATAGCCTCTGCCTCCCAGGGTTGTTGTAAGAATCAGAGAAGACAATACATGCTACAGGCAGCACAGTACCTGGCACACAGTCGGTGCTTAATAAATACTCGGCACAATGGATCACAGGTATTACTGAAGGAGTACAGGGTTCTGAGGATTTCCCTTTAAGTAAAATAGACCTAAACAATGACATATAAACATACTTTGTGGAAAGATTAAAAAAATACTTAAAAACTCAGAACCAATATAATCTTCCCCTTTTTTTCCTCAAAAGTTCCCATAACTTCTGCAGACCACAGTGAAGTGAGCAGGTAAATCCTTTTCAGAAACTTTGGGAGCTCTATTCCCAAAGACGCCTTCTTTTCACAGAAGCAAATGATGGCAATGCTTTTTTTTTCCCTCTTTTTCCCTTTCAAAACTTTAAGAAGCTGGTGAGATCATTTATTGTTGTTTGCTCTTTATGGAGTCTAAGTGAAGCCTGGCTGGTGAAGTAGGGGGCTGGGGAGGGTTGTTATTTTTTGTTTGTTTGCCTATTGGTTTATTCCACCCCTGCTGGATCAGTAGCGGCTCCCCATGACATGATGGACATGATGCTAAATCAGACCACTTTTTTTTCCCCTCTCCAAGTTAAAAGAAAGCAAGCAAACCTCACCCCTGTCACCAGATGAAGCCGTTCATGCCGGTTTTGGGAGGGGAAACTAACTGTGGAGAGGGGAAAAAAAAAAACAACTCAGTCTTGAGGTCTTTCCTATATATTGAAAAGGCTAGCTTGGAAAGGAAATAAGGAAAAACAAACAGAAAGTGTCCAGGTTTCTTTATCATACCTGGAGAAGGATATGCTAAATTCTACAAAGCCTGTAGGCTGGCGCCAGGTCCTGAGATGTTGTTTTTCCCCCCTTAAAATGGCACCCATGGCTCTATAAAATGATCTATTGGGACTTCAAAGCTGTGGCAATTGCATGTGGCACAGGATGTGCGCAATTAATTATGTGATTTTTAAATGACAGGGTGTAGGAAAAATAGGAAAGATGAAGGGGGGAAAAAGATGTTTTTTTTTTTTTAGGAGGAAAAAAAAATTCAAAGTGAGTGAAAGGCCTGGTTGTCTGCGTGCCAAGAACCAGTAGCAGATAAGGCCTGCAGTTGCTGTGGAAACTCAGGCCTCTAGGAGCCAGAATCCAATTTCAGAAACCACAAAATCAACATAAACGTGTGCAAAAATAAAAAGGTTTGTTTGGCAAGTAATAAGGAGAAGGCTACCAATGTATAAAATAGATGAACCACGGTGACCCCAGCCAACTTAAGCCATAATAACAATGATGTCCGCTGGAGATTTGGCACCTTCCAAATGAGAGGTAACAAGACACAGTCCATGCTACTTTCTGTTATCATGTAATTGCTACCTTTGTGAAACCTTAGCACCCACCCATCACACATGAACACACACACACACACACACACACACACACACACACACACACTAGTGCCTTGCCTTGAAAACAAAATACCACCCTTCATTAAAAGAGTGTGAGGGGCCTGATTGAAATCCTAAGAGGCCAAGGCACAAACAGCTCAGCCATGCAATTCTTTCCTTAGCTCATAAATTATATCCTATTTCATTTGAGCGGAGAACTGGGAGAGAAATTACACATAAATGTCTGGATCCTCCTCCTCTTCCTGCCATCATAGACCTGCGCATTCATCAGTGTTGGTATTCTCCCCAGTAATACAGATAACATACCTTCACATATTCTTTGTCGTGAGAGTTGCTGTGTCTGAAAAAGCCGTGGAGCCTTTCTAAACTTAACTGGGTTCATCTTCAGACAACAGATAGGGCACATCATTGTGGCTGTTCTTGAAGTTGCTCCGGTTTGATACAACCTGTTAGAGTTTGGACTTCACTACAATCCTTAGGCTCCAACAAGTCTCAGGGGACCTTTCATTGTGGAGGAACTCACTCATTATAGGCACAAAAATTATTAAGATAAAAATGAAATACAACCTCAGTAAGTTCTAGAGAGTGCTCAATAATACAAAGAAAATAACGTTTATTGGAGTTGTTAAAGGGGTTTCAGGTTTTTATTTCTGCATTTTCCTAGATTAGAGGTGATTCTGCAACATGCATTCCTGGCCACTGATATCCTACTGTGCCATTCTGCCATTGTATCTGTGATTCCTTGTTCCTTAACGTACTCAATTCCCCCTGGGGAGACTCCCCTTGTGCAGCCTGACCTTTTCATAATGAGCAGGAACCCACAAAAACGCATTTTCCCTAGGCCTCTCATACCCTAACTGTGACTCTGGGTATAGCTTTCTGGAACTCTGAGTCACCTCCAATGCCACAAAGAGGCATCAGAACAGGATTTCAGCAATGAACTACATGTAACAACTAAAAAATGAGCAAGAAATAGACTTCTCATTTGAGTTTCTTAATAATGGAGATCATTAATATTATTTTGCTAAGCTAGGTAGCCCAATAGATTAGAGTGCTAGGCCTGGAATTAGGAAGACTCATCTTTATGATTTCAAATCTGGCCTCAGATGATTTAGCTACGTGCCTCTAGGCAAGTCACTTAACCTTATTTGCCTCAATTTCCTCATCTGAAAATAGGCTAGAGAAGGAAATGGCAAACCACTCCAACAGCACGGCTAAGAAAAGTCCAAATGGGTTGACAAAGAGTTGGATACAACTGAAAATGATTGAACAGTAATGCCATTTTAATATCAATATTGAATCTATTTTTTTCAGAATAATGATACATTCTCTAGAATTCAAAGGTACTTAACTTTTAAAGGCCAGGTATGCACTTACTAATATATCCAGATCAACATAGAAAAGAAGAGAAAAGCAAAGGAAAGGGGAAAGGAGAGGAGAGGAGGGCAGAGGAGAGGGGAGGAAAGGAGAGGGAAGGGAAGGAAAAAAAGAAAATGAGGTAATTAGGTGGCAAAGTGGATGGACTGATGAATCAGGGTTGGGGCAACCTGAATCTCAGCTCTGCCTGAGACTTTTACCAGCTGTGTAAAAAGTCACTCGTCTCAATTGGGCTCAGATCTGAAAAACAGGGATGAAAATAGGACCTACCTCTCAGAGTTTTGTATGAATAAGATGATATGTGTATATATATATATATATATATATATATATATATATATATATGTATGTATGTATATATATATATATATATATATATATGTAAAATACTTTGTAAACTTTGAATCACTTTATAAACGTTAACCATTAAAATACTTAGTTGTTTCTATTCATATCCTTCTGGATGGTCAGTGTGTGTGTTAATCAGTTAATCAGATAATGTGTTGCCAGCAATCACACATTATATTACTTGCAATATGCACACCCAAACTTCATATTCTTCATACCATTTAGTTATAGGAATTCTGTTATTCATTTAGCCCTTTTCCCAACCGTGAATACCAGTTGAATATGTCTAATTTTTTTTTTCATTTTAAAAGATCATCTTGCCAATGTAGTTCTGATATGCCTTCAGCAGTCTGTGATAATACCAAGGCCTAGATGGAAATTCGGAGAAATCCGAAGTGACTTCTTATAGGACTGTTGAACATGACTTCATTCAATAACCACCAACCGACAAAAAGCCTACTCAGTCTTTACTACCCCTTCCCCACTCATTTGGAAAACTTAGTTTTTCTTCTATTAAATAGAGAATTAAATTAAAATCATTACATGATTAACTAGTATAACAAGTTAGTCATTAAAGGAAAGAATGCCTAGACTTCTTGTTTGAAATAAAAAAAATGGGAAAATTAAAAAGTCTATTTTTTTCTTTTTAATTTACTTATACGTTAGGAAAATAATATGCTGTTACAATACAAACTTCATCTCCAAGCAAAAGAATTTAGTAATCAGTGGCTTCAAGTGGTATTATCCTTTAATTCAAGTTGGTTAATAAATACTCAGAGCCAGTAGGGGGAGCACAACACATTATATTTAATATGAAATATCAAAATTTGAGTATAAACTGTGGCAGAAGCAACCTTGCCCACATTATGATTCAGGATTTATTATCTGGTTCATGGCACATGCCTATACAGAAGGTCTGGATCCAATTATTGGGTTAGCAACACTTTCTGTTCCACTGTCTAAATGCAGATGTAATGATTTTTATACTAGACATTATTCATCTTGTTATGGCAATTTGAGAAATACATGTTGAAAAGACTTGACCCTATATCTTTAAGACAAAAACATTTTCTTTTGTCACCCTCTCTTTAATTGGATTTTAGGGTCATTTCCGTTATCTCTCAGACCAGTTGTTATTCTTCTAACCACAGAGCTATGGGTTTGAAGGACAGAGGAAATGAACAGCCTCAGAGATGAGGTATTTCCCTCTTTTCTCCCAAAAGGTATCCAAAAGGTATCCAAAAGGCATCAGGGAGTTGACTCAACATGGGCTCTGGAGTCAGAGGCAATGTGGCACAATAGAAAGAAGACTAGATTTGAAGTCAGGGAACCCGGACTTAAATCCTGATTTAGCACAAATCACTTCCTTTCTACAACTGTGTTAAAATGAGGTTACCATTATGACCCCTTCCAAGTGTAATCTATAATCTTTTGTCAGAAGTAGTCCTTGAGAGTTGTTTGTTTGTTTGTCATTTATTCACAGCTAAGCCATATGACTGAAGGGAAGCTTGTGACCTGAGAACACTGAGAATGAGAATTAGGAAGCAGCCTAGGGGGTGTCAGGGAGGATATTAACCAGACACTGTGCTAAGCACTGGGGATACAGAGAAAGGCAGAAAACCAGTCCATGCTTTTTAGTTCACTGGCACTAGTAAGCTGGAGTGATCAGGAAAGGTCTTGAGGTGGCTGGTGAGAAGAGTTTTAAAGGAAACAATGTTCTAAGTGATGGACGTTAAGAAATGAGTGCATTTCAAGAAGGAGCGATAGCCTGTACAAAGGCATGGAGACAGGGGATGTAATGCTATAAGCAAGGAACAGTCAGAAGGCCAATTTGGCTAGACTATACAGTATATTAAGGGAAGTAATATATAATAAACCTGGAAAGGTATGTTGGAGCCAAAGTTTTAAATGACAAACAGGGGAGTTTATAGTTTATTCTAATTGTAAAAAAGGGTCCACTGGAGGTTTTTTGAGAAGGGATGTGATATGTGCTTTAGGAATATTATACTTAGTTAGCTGAGTAGAGGATGGAGGGGGAGAGGAGAGAATTGAAGCTGAAAGATCAATTAGGAAGCTATGGATTTTAGGGTCATTTTCATTACCTGTCAACCCCGTTGTTATTCTAACCACAGAATTATGATTTGAAGGCCAAAAGGAATGAATAGCCTCAAAGATGAGATATTCCCTCCTTTCTCCCAAAGAGAAAAGGCAGTGCTCTCCAAGAAGAGGCAGGAAGTTCACTCAGCATAGGTTCTGGAGTTGGAGGCAGCATGGCACAGCAGATGATCCAAAATAGCCCAGGTGAAAGGTTCTAGGGACCTACCTGAGACTTAGTGTCCTCATTTGTGAAATGAAGATAATGATTCCTGGCCAAGTCCATGGCAACTTTTTAAATTAATTTTTTATTTTTAGTTTACAACACTCAGTTCCACATGTTTTTGAGTTCCAAATTTTCTTCCCCTCCTCTCTCTCCCCCCTTCCCAAGACGGCATGTAATCCTACATAGGTTCTACATGTACCTTCACATTAAACTTATTTTCACAATAGTCAAGTTGTAAAGAAGAATTATAACCAATCAAGTGGTCCATGAGAAAGAAGAAATGAAACAAAAAAAGAAAAAAAAAGAGAGAGCAGACAGTTTGCCTCAATCTGAATGTAGACTTCTTAATTCTTTCTCTGGATGTGGATAGCTTTTTCCATCATGAGTCTTTTGGAGCTGTCTTAGAACCTTGCATTGCTGAGAAGAGCCAAGTCTATCAAAGTTAGTCATCACAAATACTGTGTGTCTGTAATTGTGTGTAATGTTCTCCCGGTTCTGCTCCCCTCACTCAACATCAGATCACGTAAGTCTTTCCAGGTTATTATGAAGTCAGCCTGCTCCTCATTTCTTATAGCACAATAATATTCCATTACATTCATATACCACAACTTGTTTAGCCATTCCACAATTGATGGGCATCCCCTGGATTTCCAATTCTTTGCCACCACAAAAAAGAGCTGCTATAAATATTTTTGTACATACTGGTCTTTTCCCACTTGTATGATCTCTTTGGGATACAGATCTAAAAGTGGTATTGTTGGGTCAAAGGGTATGCATGTTTTTATAGCCCTTTGGGTGTAGTTCCATGGGAACTTTCTTGTAAGGATGAAGTGATATAGTATATGAGAAAATGCTTTGTAACACTAAAGTATGATACAAATCCCAGGGATTATTATGACCAATGGGGGAAAAGATATCTAGTTTCTTCCTGGATGCCTACTTTATCCATAATATCATATACCTGGACACTAATGCCTAAAAAAGGGAATGGACAGATTCCCTTAAGAATCTGATTTTTCAAAGAGCCTGTCTTTGGACCCAACTGGATAAGGGGAGCCAAAAATCCAGATTTTTTTTTTTAGTTTACTAAGGCAACCAGATCACTTATATCTAGAGACTCTCTAAGAAGTGCATTGGACCTGGAATGAGAGGCTGTTGGTTCACATCCCCTCTACCACTTACTAACTCTTTGAACATGGGCAAAATATCTCACATCTTTAAAATTTTCCTCATCTTTGAAATGATGGCGATGAACTAATAGACTTCCTATGGTCCTAAATATGATGCTGTGTTTTTTTAGTTCTATTCTCATGCACCTCTTACTGGTAAATAACTGAGGTCTTTAAAGAGGGGCAGAGTTAGAGGAAAAAAGTTATTCGATAAAAGAAATTCTTGCCAAAATTTCGCAGATATGATGAGATATAGAATATAATTCTGAGGCTCCCAGAATGAATAGGAAAGCCCCAGTAAATGTCTGAGTCTCATGATTCACATTTCTTCCATTTTGGACACAGAACATTACATTTTAGCAGTGGAGATACTATTCTAGTTTTAGGAATTATGTTGAAAATTTAACTTTTATATATCTGAGTCCTCAAAACAGACTTGTTAGGACACTTAGCTATAAAGAGGCAGTTTCTCTGAGAGGAAATGGCAAGAAATAGTTCAAATCATAAATTAAATCTATGATGACCTAACATTAACTATATGACAGCAGTCTGAACTATGACATTGCCTATTTATGTTCACCTACTGTCCTGTGTATTTATTTATTTTTATGAAAAGTAAATGAGGTTTTTCTGATGGAAACAATAGAACTAAAACTTGGGCCTTGCTGCTGACATATGTGCATAATAAAAACAGGAATATAGAAGAAGTGGGTGGAGAATGCAGATCTTGTCTCTCTAACTTATCTCTTTTTCTATCTCCAATGCATTTACATGCTAAACTTGAGAAGATTTAGGGAATACTCAATTAAATTATTCCATAATTTTTATATATATTATTATTATACTATAATACTAAAATAAATAATTGTCAAAAACGCTAGGCCTTAATATCCACCTTCATATAGGTGTCAAAAAGGAAATTTCATGCCACTCTCACTCTCTAAACCAATTTCATTTTATTCCTCCTCCATGGATTCTTTTGTTCAGTTATTTTCAGTGGTGTCCAACTCTTTCTGAACCTTTTTTGGGGTTTTCTTGGTGAAGATACTGGAATGGTTTGCTCTTTCCTTTTCCAGTGCGTTTTACAGATGAGGAAGCTGAGAGAAACAGAGTTAAATGGTTTGCCCAGGGTCACACGGATAGTAAATATCTGAGGCTTGATTTGATCCCAGGTCTTCCTGACTCCAGGCCTGGCACTCTATCCAATGTGCCACCTAACTGCTCCCCATGTACTCTAGGTTCAGCCAAATTGAACCATTTTCTGTTTCCCAAATATCTGCCTGAGAGGAACTCTGCCTGGCTTCCATTAATTGGGCATGGTGGTTTTGACTAAAGAGCTATCGCTTGACCCTTATGGGGAGAAGTTCTAGACCCTAAAACCTATGCTAGTATAGAGAAGATGAAATGACTAGAGTAGTCCAGAAGCAGGGATGTGCTCGAGCCATCTCTACAGGCCCAGCAAAGCTGATTGTTCAGTTTCCCTTGTGTGCATTTTATACCTCAGAAATCAGCAAACCTTCAAATCAGGACTTAATCTATCTTTTTGTTGATTATCTTGACTTAAGAATGTGGTGAAGAATGTGTTAATAATACTAATTATCTTAAAAGTGGTAAGCTAGGTGGCTCAGTGAATAGAACATCTGGGCTAGAATCAGGAAGATCTCAGTTCAAATCCAACCTCAAACAATTAATAGCTGTGTGACATTGGGCAACTCACTTAACCTTTGTTTACTGTGGTTGCCCTCCCACCTCCACCCCATGTAAAAAGGGGATAATAATAGTACCTTATCCTAAGGTTGTTGAGAGGGTCAAATAAAACATGAAATGCTTTGTAAAATCAAATAAAATGTTCCGCAGAGCACGCAGCACAGTGCCTGGCACGTAGTAAGTACTAAATAAATGTTAGCTATTCTTTTTATTATTAACTATAAAATTCAGATAATAATAAAACTTATCTTCCAAGGTTCTTGTGGAACTCAAGTGAGATAATATTTATAAAGTGCTTACCACAATGCCTGGTATATAGTAGGCACTTTATAAATGCTATTTTTATTATTCAATGTGTCACAAACACATTTCCCGCCCTAGAGGAGTAATTATTAAACATTTATATGTATGCCCTTGCCCAGAAGAGATGTCCCCAGAAAACAAGAGCACAGAGCAACACCCAGTACTCGGTAGCTATAAGAGCACTGACTCAGCTGAGATTATAGGACGAGCAGTGTGCCTATGCTTTCACCAGGCCACCTAAGGAATTGCCTGGGAAAGACTCATCGTGCAGTAGGCATCATGAAGTCACCAAAAAACCTCAATTCTCCTACATGCATATTTCCCACATATGTATCTATATGACTATATATGTACCTCTACTCATCTTTCTTGACTCCTACTCTATTTCCTTGAGGAGTCTCAGGATGAGCTCCGAAATCTTTCTTCATTCTTCAGAATTCCTTGCTAATATTGCCCGCTCCATCCCATTGACCACAGAAGAGGGGCTATCCCTGGAATTTTAAAAACCCATTCCACTAATTAAAGCCTAATTCCCACTCACTCATGATTGGGACTTGGATTTATCAATCACTGACTCTCAGGTACTGTACTTTCAGTTTTACCCTCCTTATATGCCTACAAACATCTTCCAGTTATCCCAGTAATTTAAAAACAAAAGAAAGCAAACCAAACCTTCTCTTGACACACCCTCCACACACGCAGGCTCCCCCCCACACAAACACACACCATCATCATCATCATCATCATCATCATCATCATCATCATCATCACAAATTAGCTATCACCCTAAGTTTTCCCCTTTGCCAAACATCTTAAGGGAAAACAAACTTCATATTTCTGCTAATGACAATATTGCCCTTCACATATAGCCTTTATCCCAAACACTCTACTGAAACTATTCACTCAAATATTACCATTTATCTTTTAATTACCAAATCCTATTTTTAAGTCTTGTTTTTTTTTCTCAGTCTCCTCTCTCCCACTGTGAACAAATCCCTTCCTATTCTATTCTCTTGGCTTCAGAGAAACCACATACCACTGGTTCTACTCTTATATTATTTTAAAAAATAAATTTTTATTGATGCATATTTTAAACAATTTTTACATAGCCTAGGTTTTCTTCCCCCTTTATCCTTGCCCTCCTTCTTTCAGAGAGTTATTCTTTGTAACACTTTTTTAATAGAAGGAATAAAGGAAAACAGGGAGAAGAGGGGGGAAAACGGAAAAACAGCCAGCATATTAAAAAAGTCTAAGATTATAGTCAATGTTCCGTATCTGTGGATGATGATCTTTGTAAAAGATCAGGGAAGGTGTCTTCTTATATCTCTTCTTGGAGGCTGAGCTTATTCTTTATAATTTCACCATATTCTGTTTCAATTATCTTGTTGTGGTTGTAGGATTTGAACCAAGTCCCCTGACTGCAGATTGATTCTCTCACACCAGTTAAGTCTTTCCTCCTCACTGTCCCCTGGTTACAGAATGGTCATTCTGAATCCTAGGATGTTGATCACATTACCCCCTTCTGTGTTCCTTCCTTCCCCTGAATATCCACCACTCCCTTTTCTGTCTATCTGATGTCACTTAGACTTTAAAGTCCAAGTAAAATTTTACCTCTCCTATGAAGTCTTTCCTAATTATCTCACTTCATACTGATGTTCTTTCAGGAGGACTCATAGTCAGAACCCTGCAGCTTAACAGTAAATGTGCCAGCATGTATTTTCCCATCTTTGTATTTCATTTCTGCTACTTTTGTCTCTCCATCTATTTTGCAAGATCCTTGAGGAGAGGATCTATAATATGTCCTATATGGAAGAAATGAGAAGGAATTTCAGAAGGTACAAAGGCAAGAAGATTATTCATTAATTATAAGAAATCTATAATTTCTGGAATTTTGAAAATTCTCCTCAGGTTCTTACTTTCTTTTTTTAAATTACAATATCTTTCCCTTCACCTGATTCCCTTTTGAATTACTTTGATACTAAACTATAATTGTCTTTGTGATTTCAACCTGTTTTGCCTGATTCAGAAAAGAACCGCTCTTTTTATTCAGTCCTGGTTTGAATGGAGGGTTTTTACTATTTATCCTTGGTTTTATTTATTGTATTGATATTTATTACATTTGTATTACATTTGTATATAATATTTATTATAAATATATATTTATGCTCTATTTATTATTATTATTATTTATTTTATTTATCATTCTTTTGATGTACTTTTAGAACCTTGCTAGGATGTTTTAAGAGGCCTGATAAGACTTTGTCAGCTTAATTTGAAGTCGACCCTTATCTTTTTTGGGGGGGAGGGGTGGGGCTAGGTAAGCTTTCAAAGGAGACAAACCCATTTCTTGTCATTCATACTGCAACTTTTAGCCTATGATTTCAAAATTATTGGTGCTTTGCATTGATCCAAGGAACCCAAAAGGAAAAAAAAGGGAAGGATGCCTCTGGTAGGGGATGAGATGGGTACTAAAGGAAAAATGAGGAAGAGGGAGGCAGAAAGAGAAAGGAATGATCTTTTTCTACACTTTACATATTCCTTAACCTTCTGCCTCATCAACTCCTAATTCTCTAACAGTAGCAATCCTTTCCTGTCTCACTCCCTTACCACCCCCTCCACTAGCCCTGTGGGATCTTTGCTCCATTTATTAAAAGAGCACTGGACTCTGTCAAGAATTGCTGCATTTTTACATGCTTCTGGGAAGGAGGAATGAATTTACACACCAAGAGACCTTGGAACTGTGGAAGAGCCCTGCCAATGAGCTGACTTTTGCTTTTAACTTTATTTTTTAAAGGAAAAGAGAAAGAAATTTCTCAATGTTGGTCCAGAAGAAATGGAAGAATTGGGGAGGAGGTGAAGTATGGGGCAGGTTGAGAAAAAAATGCATTATTTTTAATAGATTTCTTAATCTGTGCTGTTTCAGTTGTCTAAATTATAAGCATCTTCCATGAGACTAGACAAGTTTGATAAGTGGGGATTTGGAAAAGGACATCCATTATATCTTGCAGACTTTTGTTCATGGGTCTTTGGGACACACACACACACACACAAACACACACACACGGTGTGGCACAGGATTACATGAACTGAAGAGAAGTGCTGAGATTAAGCTTTCCAAAATGAAAAGTGGGAATGGTTTTCTTCTCATCAATTTTCAAAGGAACTTCTCTGTCAGCTGGACTCAGCAGAGGTGGTCCACCTCAAGTCTACAAGCCAAATCTGTCCATTCCCCACTCCACCTCCAGAAGGGCATAATGCCAAACACTCATGTCTCTAGCTTTATTTTCTTCCTAGCATCTCTACTCCAGCTGACTTTTTGAAGTGTTCTTGGCCTGGCTTTGCTCACTTTTTTCTCACTCCATCCAAGTACCCTTTGCATGAAATTAAGGTTATGAAGGAGTGCTACACTGACAAACCTTGGAACTAAACTCTTTAATCTGTGGTCTGTGGAGGCCCAAAGGGCCAACTTGCACAGCAGTGTGTCTCATTCCTCAGTATCTTTTCAAAAGAGTAGGTCTTTTTCCAAAGAACTCCTTGTTAAGTCTATTCCCAATGGATAGCACAAGACACAGCGATGTAAAGGCCATCAAATGGCAATCATGCAGGCCTCCTTTAAATTTGTGTATTTGTCATTCCTTTAGTTTAAGGTGTTAAAAACCCCTAGAAAAAATTCCAAGAGGCTGTCTTGGGAATTGACCTCTTCTAAAGCTGATTCCCAAAAATCATTAAACTCAAAAAAAAAATCCAACAAACAACTGATGACCTCATGGTCAATTAAACAATTATCTTCTACTAATTCAGAATATTATTATTGAAGGAACATGAAGATAAGTAAGTTTTTAGTGAAAAGGAAAAGGATCGTGAAAATTTCAGATTATGGAGGATTCACTCTTGAGGAGTTTGGGACCCTGAGTAGTCATGAGGCAACATGAAGACCCAGATTACCTCCACAATTTGTATTTTAGGGTTGGGTAGGACAAGAAGAATAAAATAAAGGATGGAAGACTAGCAAAAAATGAAGGAAAGAATTATCAAGGTTAAAGGATTCGATGACTTTGTTTTGCGGTAGTCCTGTCAATTTGACTCCTGTTATGTTGATTTCCTATAAATCCCAGCAATGATTTGAGGATTCTAACCCAACAGGCATTTCTTAAGGACTTCCTATGTGCATACTAATTATTGAGTATACAAAAACTAAAGGAAAAATGGTTCCTATCTTCAGGGATCTTACCTTTTCCAGGGAAATACAGCATACAAACCGTTAAGCATAGCAGTTCTCTCTCATTAGTCAGTACAGTCACTAGCTAGTGAAGGAAATTCCAAGATAACAGTAATTTTTGAGTGTATTATTGCACGCCATGTTTAGCAACTTCTATGGAGATTGACAAGTCAGCTTATTTCTTTATTTTAAAATAGGAAAGTAATGATTTATTTGGCCTCCCAATACTAAATTTACAGGTTGCAAATTAATATTCACCATACACATTTCTTTACTGCATGAGTGCTTAGAAGAAATAATCAAATTAGATGATTATATTCATTATACTACAAACTCCCCTCATGCCTTGTTTGTCTTTAATTCAGTCCAATTCAGTAAGCATTTAGTAAGTATTTACTGAATGCAAGGCACTATGCTGAGTTCTGGACATAAAAGGACAAAAATGAGATATCCTCTTTCTTTGATCAGTTTGGTCATTGTATGTGTACACAGAGAAATAAATAAAGGATAATTTGGGGAGACACACGCAGAGAAAGTGACATATACACAGAGAGGAAATATCCCTGGAGAGACCAGGGAAGGTTTCTTATGTGATATGGCACCCAAGGAGAGCCTGGAAAGGAGCTAATGATTTTAAGAGACAGAAATGATTCCATATTCCAAATGGTTGCACATATGAACTGACTAGACACAGTTATTGTGGGGCAGGATAGGGGTGAGGAGTGGAGAAATAAAGACAAGTCCTTAGAGTATCTAATTGTAGAAGTCTGCAAGACGACTCAGATGATTAGAATGCATGTGGCTAGCATATGTCATCTGTGAGGAATATACTTACTTTAGCCCTGGATCCAGAAATCCCCAGATCTTTGAATACTCTTAATCTCAAGAACTGCTGGTTAATCTCTTGTAGTGCCTTCAAGGAACAATATGTCTAGGTTGCTCATCTCACCATGGGTATCTTATATCAACAAGTTATTATTTACTGCCTTAATTACTTTGTTTTCCAAAGAAATAGAATCTCAATCTTCTTTTGTTTAATTGTCTCAGTTTCTATGAAAACTTCTAAATGATTAGAGGACTACAGTGTGTCTAAAGTAGAATGAGAACCCTGGAAGATTATGTGAAGATTATGTTAAATGAAAGAAAAAGTTTATTTATGCAAATTAATGGTCAGTGGTTCTGACCATTGGTTATGGACAGCAGAAGGATTAATTTTCTGTGGCAAAATTAATAGACAAGTTGTGTATCTGGGGAAAAAAAGCTTGCTAGATATAGGACTTAGGAGCTAGGAATATTATACCGGTTCTCCCCTTAGGATAGGTATACCCTTATTTAGGATGAGTTGTTTGTAGTCCTCTTTGGATACAGGAGCCTGGACTAGAGACCAGAGAGTTCTTTTTAAGCTACAAAAGTCTGTGAAACATTATAGCTAATTTCCCTCGGATCACTTCACACAAAACCAAATGTGCTTGCTGGCTAGATTCCCTATGTCTGTCAATGGTACCCCTGATTTCCCAGTCACCCAAAACTTTGGAATCATCTTTGAATCCTCCCTGTCCTTTGACCCCAACATCTCAGTCAATTGCCAAGTGTTGTCAATTCTTCCTTCTCAATTGCACTTGCACCCATCCCTTCCTTTTCATTCCCCTGCTACCACCCTTGTTCAAGCCCTTGTTACCTCATGCTCTGACTATGTAATAACTTCCTAAATGGTTTCTATGCCTTTCTTCTCTTACCCATTCCCTTTTTCTGTAACCTACACAGCATCACCAGATTAATCTTTCTGAAAAAAAAAACCACTTTGATCATATCACTCCCCTATTTAAAAGCCTTTAAGGGCTTCTACGTAGCTAACAGAATAAAATTAAAAATCTTAAGCTTAGCATTCAAGGCTTATCTGTCTTTTTCATCTCGGTATCATTGCTGTTTTCCATCATGTATCCCCAAAGATATGCTAGTCGCTTTTTACCATGCTATTGTCAATGCTTCACACTCTGGCTGACCATCCTGCCCAGGAACTCCTGCTCTGGGGTCCTGTTTAACTGGTAGGTAAGAATCCCCCACATCTAGTTGACCTTAAAGCTAGCATGCTGAATGTCAGCTATCTCATTTCCATGTTGCCATGTGGGTCTTTCCCCTGCCCTCAACCTCACTCTTCTCCTGTCTTCTGTCTCTTATTTTGGGAATTGTAATCAAATCAACAGCACCATTTCTGGAAAGCACCTATCAGCCAATTCCCTTTGATTATTCTCATCATTCCTATAATAGCATTTGTCAATCAGATAAGCTACCACTCTACTCACCATCCCTGTGATTTTTCACACCACGACAACACTCCCTGGCTACCGTCTTTCTATGTGTGTTGTCTTTCCCTGTCAAAGTGTAAACTCCTTGAGAGGTACCATCTTGTTTTTATTCCCAGGGATTAGCACACTGCTTGGTCCATGCTGGCATTGTTGTTCCAGTCCTGCCTCACAGGGTTGTTCTGCAAATCAAATAAAATGGACTATATGAAGTACTTTACACACCTGAAAGTGTTACATGAATGTTAGTTATTATTTGATTATGATTAAACTGTACTATTTGCCATTCCCAAAATTATTTTGTCCATTTTTGCCTCCCTTTTTTTCCTCTATGTTGTTTCATGCCATTCCTGCTCTCAGTATTGCTTTCCCCCCACCTTCCTTCTAACTTTAACTACTAAACTCCTATTGCTTCAAATCCCAGTTTATATAACATCTTTATTTTAATAATCATTAAAATGACACAGCACTCTATGCTTCATATGTAATAGATAATTATATATAGCTCTTTTCTGTGTGCCTAGTGTTTTATAATTATTATCTTACCTGACTCTCACAGCAAACTTGTGAAGTTGGGTCTATTATTATAACCATTTTACGGTTGAAAAAAACCTGAGGCAAACAGGGTTTAAATGAGTTGTCCAGGGTCACACAGCTAGTAAGTGTGTGAAGATAGATTGGAACTCAGATCTTTTTTACTCTAAGCCCAGAATTCTATCCACTGCATTACCTAGCAGTCAGCTGTCTAATTTCTGTGATGAACTCTCTAATTTCTAGTCTAGATTATAAATGACCTTTGCCTACTCACAACTCCTAGGGCATTTATGGTTTGTGAATAATATACCAAACTTAGCACTTAGAGTCATATTTTGCACTTTTTTACATGCATTTCACCTAATTTGAATCAATAAAATTTATTAAGCCCTTACTATGTGCCAGGCACTGTGCTAAGTGCTGGGGATACAATTAATAAAAAGAAAGAAAATCCTTGCCATGCAGGAGTTTACAATCTAATGGGGAAAGATAACACACAAAAGGAACTATAAGTGGGGAGGAGGGAGGGAGCAGACACCATGAGGTATCTTATTATATAGATTTGAAAAAAATTAAAAAGAGTAGTAGATTCAGTGTGGAGTGAGCCCTAAGGTCCAGTTTCTGCCATCTATAAGGAAGGGATCCAGAAGAGTTTGGTACTGTACCCTCCAGTCAGAGGGGAAAAGAGGCTGAGGGAGGTGTTGTCTGTCAAGGCTGGAGTTAGCACAGTGATGGGACGAGAAGTGATGAGCTTAACCTGCAAGGAGCAACTTTATTTTTTTAACATCTTTTTTTTGAGGGGGGAAGGCAGGGCAATTGGGGTTAAGTGACTTGCCCAAGGTCACACAGCAAGTAAGTATGTCAAGTGTCTGAGGCTGGATTTGAACTCAGGTCTTCCTGACTCCAGGGCTGGAGCTCTACTCACTGCACCACCTAGCTGCCCCCTTTATTTTTTAACATCTTTTTTGTTTGTTTGTTTGTTTTGTTTGTTTTTTAAGGAGCTTCTTAAAAACTAGACAGAGCAGTAGATGCAGAGTGGAGTGACCTAAATGTCTGCTAGATGGCAAACTCTTGGATGGCAGGTAATGTATTTCTATCCTCCAAGTTAGTAGAGTGCCTGGTACCTAGTAGATAAGCAATATGCTTTGGTTGGTTGAATGAATGGTGAAGAAAAATAAAATATTAGAGCTGGAGAAGATGTTATACTCTAGCCAAGTTGGCCTTCTTACTGTTCCTCACTTATAGCATTATATTCCGTCTCTATGCTTTGGTTTATTACCCCTTCTAGAAATGCACTCATTTGTTAACCTCCATCACTTAAAACCTTGTTTCCTTTAAAACTCAGCTCACAGGCTGCCACACACACATACACACATATTCATATAGTTTTTGAGTCATCAATCAGTTATTATTTTTAATGGCCTACTTTGTGGCAACCACTTTGCCTTGCTTTGCAGATGCAGAGTCCCTATATGCAGAGACAGCATACATTCTCAGAAAGAGCAGTGCCTAGCTTAATCCATCCAGAATAAAATGCATTCTAGCCTTTAAAAACCTATGGAGATAGAGGTTTTGTAATATAGTCGAATATTTAATAGTCTTAATGGTCAGTAGATTCCTTATATCTAACTTAAATCTCCATTGTCTGCTTGAAACCTATTGTTGCCTCTTCTCTATTCAAGAACAGCAGTGTCACCATAACTTTGTACTTCCTGTGCTATAGGTCCTGTTCTGTACTATGGTCTTCTGCTATGTGTCCTTGTTAAACTTAGATTTCTGTGTAAACCCTTAAACATTTTTTTTAATTTTTGAGGGGTGAACAACCCTTTTAATCTTTCCTTGTCATTCTGCTTTTCTAAACCTTTTAATCATCCATTCATCTGTCTAAATTCTAAGATCACAAAACTTTTGGTCTCAAGACTCTTTACACACTTAAAAACTATTGAGGATGCCAAACCTTCTGTTTATATTGATCGATATAGTTACTGTGTTAGAAATGAAAACTGGTAAATTTTAAATATTTACTTATCCATAAAAACAATAATAATAAACTTATCACATGTTGATATAAATAGCATTTTTATTAAAAAATTTGCCCCAAAATAGTGAAAAGATTTGTACCTTTTATATTTCTGCAAAAAATTTTAATATCTGGCTAAATAGAAGACTGGATTCTAACATCTGCTTTTGCATTGAATCTTGTTTTGATTGAAGTATATGAAGAAAATCTGGCCTCATAGATATATGCAATTGGAAAATAAAGGAGTAATTTAATAAGCACATAACATCTCAATATTTTTATGAAAACAGTTTTGACCTCACAAATACCTCCAAAAGGTTTTGGGTGCCTCTAGGGGTCCACAGACCACACTTTGAGAACCCCCACTCTAAATAACACTGCCCCTCCTCAAATTCTCCAGGTCCCACTTTACACATCAGTCTAAGAACTGCAAATAATGTTGAATAAATAGCTGAGTGCTCTCGTGGGCAAAATTATAAAGTAGGAGGATTGGTTTGGTTAAGCACCCAACTTAAAACTGCTTCTTTAAAATACTCTAACCTTTAGTGTACAATGTGACTACAGATTAAAAAAAAAGACTTTTAATGACCTTTTCTTACAGCATTACATGAAGGTGATCATTAAAAAAAATCCTTCTAGCCATAATATTAAAATAGTTACCTCAAATAAACACATTAGCACAGACAACAGAGCTTTGACAGCAATGTCTGTCTTTGCTTTTTTTTTCCTGTTTTAAAATTTACTCTGATGGAAAAATAAATCACAATATAACTTTACTCACTTGAAGTGTGAAAGTTCTTCATTGTATAGATATGTGAAACTTATTCGCTTTATTTTTATTAAGCATGATACATTCTATTTTTTTTCTTTTTAAACTTCTTTAATCACAAAGAAGAAAAGCAAATACACATATATGCTTATTTGAAATGATGCCAGATTCAACATATATGTACTCTATACAGTGCATGAACTGAAAAATGCTACTGATTCAGAACAGAGCAGGCTGGTTCGGTTATCAGCTCTTGACTGAGACATGGCCAAAGGGATGAAAATATGGTCACTGTCAGCTAAATAGCTGTAACTTAAGAATATTTGATGGGACTCCAAAGAACTCATGATGAAGCATACTACTCATCTCCAAATAGAGAACTGATGCATCCAGAATACAAATTGAAGTACATGATATTCTTTCTTTCCTCCTTTCTTTCTTTTTCTTTCTTTCTTTCCTTCCTTCCTTCTTTCTTTCCTCCTTTCTTTCTTTCTTTTTCTTTCTTTCTTTCTTTTTCTTTCTTTCTTTCCTTCCTTCCTTCTTTCTTTCCTTCCTTCTTTCTTTCCTTCCTTCCTTCCTTCCTTCTTTCTTTCTTTCTTTCTTTCTTTCTTTCTTTCTTTCTTTCTTTCTTCCTTCTTTTTGATCACTCACTCTCTCTTTCTTTCTTTCCTTTCTTCCATCTTTCTATTAGAAATTTGACAAAATAATAAATCAAACTCTGATTTATAGCCTTTGCTGATTTCAAAGATATAAAACTCATGTTGTAAATTTAACAATGGACTACCAAGTTGGAGCTGGTTCATCGACCTTTCTCTTAGAAATAAATTTAATGATTAGATATTTTTGCCTAGTCCCACTTCTGATAGTCATAAGCTGTAACTACTCTCATTCCATATTTTTTATTGCACTAGAAAATTGTGCTATAATTATACCTAACACTGTTTAAGTAAGTAAAATGATGGGCATTGACTTTTTAAAAATTATCTTCTGTGTATCTGAGATACAAGAATATGGAAAAGGAAAATTAGTCTGGCCATAGCGGTAGTGATGAGGAGGAGACAAGAAGGTGGTTGTAAAAGGAGGAGGTGAGAAGATGATTGTGAGAAGATGTTTGTTGAGAAGGCAGCTTTGTGAGGCAGTGTATAGAATGTTGAACTGGGAGCTAGAAAGACTTGAGTTTGAATCGGGTCTTAGATACTTACTGACTGTGTGCATGATCATGGGCAATTCACTTAAACTTTCAGCCTCATTTTCCATATCTTTAAAATGGGGAAAATGATAGCATCTATCTCACAGCGTTGTTATGAAGATGAAATGATAATATGCTAGTACAGTGCTTTGCAAACTGTAAAGTGCTATATAGATGATAGTAATTCAAATTCAATTCAATAAATATTTATTAGGTTCCTGCTATGTGCCAGGCACTATGGTAAGTACTGGGGATGCAAAAAAGAGGCAAAAGGCAGTCCCTGCCCTCAAGGAGCATACAATCTAATATGGGAGAAAACATGCGAGCAATTATATGCAAGGCAAGCTATACATAGGACAAATAGAAAATAACTGAAAGAAGGAAAGCATTGGAATGAAGAAGGGTCCTAGAAGATGAGATTTTAGTTGGGACTTAAAAGAAGCTGGAAAGATCAGTATTTGGAGCAGAGGAGGGATTCCAGGCATGAGGACAGCCAAATAAAATGTCCAGAGCCTCAATAAGGAGGAAACCTAGGTAATCGTATTTCCTTTTGTCTCTATTAGACACCTTGGGTTATTAGGGGATGAGTTGGAGGGAAGTTCCTACTTTAGAATTCCAAAAACATGTTG
The DNA here is from genome assembly GCF_011100635.1 of Trichosurus vulpecula. NCBI lineage: Eukaryota > Metazoa > Chordata > Mammalia > Diprotodontia > Phalangeridae > Trichosurus > Trichosurus vulpecula. The sequence continues at coordinate 205,245,365 of NC_050576.1, read as the reverse complement.
AGAGAACAAGACACCTGGGTAGCTTAAACATGAACTACACTCATGGTAGAGTGGAAAGACAAGTGGATTTAGGGTAACAGAACTTGGCTTCAAATCCAGTCTCTGCTGCATACTATGTATACAACCATGAGCAAGTCACTTAACCCCTCGGAAGCCTCAGTTCTTCATCTGTGAAATGAAAGAACTGGATTAGATGACTTGTAAGGGCCATTCTGCCTCTAAAGCTATTATCTTATATACAAACTATCACAATTTCCAAATAAGTGAGATCTTAATCAATAACTTTTCAAAATATTATAACATTAAAAAGTGAACTTTAACATCATAAAAAAGATGATTAGTGAGATTTAAGTGTGAGTTGAGGTCTCTGATCCCTCTTTCTAAGTTTCTCTGCAAAATTATAAAATGAACCCTTTAACATATTGGAAAGGTTCTTGTGTCCTAAGACAACTGTATAGTTGTGTGTGTGCATGTATGTGTTTATGTGCATTTTCTTTTTTACTACATCACACAGTTCTGGCACTTAGCTTAAGGACTAGTGAGGGAAATAGATCTGTTTCTTGATGGTTTGATTAAGCAAGACAAAGTCAATTATTATCTGAGACCTTGAAGATATCTTCAGGTTAATTATTTCCATTATCCTGAACCAAGGAGCAAATTAGAAGGCAATTAAAAGGAGCAGCCCTGATTTCACTGAGAGTGATACCATTATTAATGCTATTTTAACAGTAAGACACAACTGTTGGACTCAAGAGTCTAGCACACTGTACCCAATCTCTCTCCCTAAAAGATCCCCCTGCTCTGGACAAATACAAATATGGTAGGTGATGGGCTCAGTCCTAGGGGAACCTAGTCTCTTATGAGAGCAGTTAGGATCACTTTTCTCATACTCCTCACTTCATTAAACCCTTACCCTGGCACTCCAGGGACAAATTACTTAAAACTTAGGTTGTTGGCTTATGTCTAGGTCTCCCCAAGTCAGAGGGAGAAAAGGTACTGAATGTTCAATGTCAATTATGTATGACAGAGGTATGTATTTCACAGATGCAAAAGAAAGGCTAATGGACATAAAATACCCAAAGTATGCACTAAAAGAACATATAACAGGATTCAATAACTTAACCTAACTCATTAAACTCTATTAGAAGTCTGATGTCTCGATATCATAAGAATATAAAATAGTTTGCCAGATTACAGATTGGACATTTTACATTTTACCACTCATCGTATTGCCCTAACAATTCTCTATTTATGTGTCCTATTACCATGAGCCCAATCTTTTTGTGATTATCTTTTCTAAGAACAACAGAAATAGCCTTGTTAGCACCAACACAAATGACCTAGAACTTCCAAACATCTTAAGATAGGATGATTCCCTCCAAACTGACAGGTAATCACATTAGTTCAAGATGTTTGGAAGTACCAGACCCTTTTGATTCAAGCTGATGCATACCCCAGATTTAAAGGAATTCAATGAGTAAGAATAGAAGATATCATGAAAAGATTGACAGGGAAATCATAGACCAGTTTTAAACGAAGTACAATAGATGGAAGCAAAGGCACGGAAGTGAGGATGGCTATAAAAAATAATGTCAGGGTCACTAGAACTCAACTTAAACCATGCAGGATTTGAGGCAGTTCAAGAAAAAACAAGAGCAATTCTATGCATGTATGGGACAGTTTTAACAGGTGATATTGAAAAGGCTGAAGTTGCTTCTGTTTTCTCTTCCAATGAGTATAATCTGTGATCTGGAAAGAAATATTAAGGGTTAAAATGAAGCCAAAACGAATAAAACAAAAGATGAGGAAATGATGGGAGTTACAAGATAGCCTCATCAACTCGAAGTCACCAGCCTTAGAGTACCATAAGACCTTGAAGATGCAGTTGCTGAGCTGTTCTTTTAAATTATCTTTTTAAAAATTGGATGAGCATAAGAGACACCTTCAGTGAGCCTTAGAGGACAATCATCCTGTATTTTCCAAAAAAAGGGGAAAAGAGTGTCTGAACATTTGACTTTTACTTCTAGCAAAATTAAAAGATATATAGTCTTAAAATAGTGGGAGTTGAGCATTTAGAAAGGGAAGTTTGCAAAGATCAGGAACAACTAGACTAATAGGTCAAAAAACTTCCATAGATATATTATGCTTGGATTTTAGCTAAGCATTTCTCAAAGTCTCTTATGCTATGATTGTGGACAGGATGGAGAGATATGGTCCAGATGTTATAACAGTTCAGTGGTTTTATGCCTGTTTGAATGATCAAATCCAAAGAGGAGTGATTAATGATTCTGTGTCAGGGTGGGAGGAGTGCTTTATTGGAAAGACCCAGAGATTTATTTTTGACTCTGTACTGCTCAACATCCTTTACTAATGTCTTGGATTAAGGCATACCTAGAAGAGGTTCTTATCACGTATGCAGATATCAGGAAGTTGGGGGACAGCTAACAAACTGGATGATAAGAGTCTGGATTGAGAAGAGACTGGCCATTTAGAATGATAGTCCAAATCTAATAACATGAAATTTATTAGGGATAAATATAGAGTCTAAAACTTATATTAAAAAATCAACTTGACAACAGAATAGAGGAGACATGCTTAAACAGTAATTCATTGCAAAAAGTAAAGATCTAGAGTGTTGGTGGATCACAAGCTCAACAAGTCAACGATGTAATATGGCAATCAATAAAGCTCAGACAGTCTTAGACCACATTGAGACACTGTTAAAAATATGTGATAGTCTACTACTGACAAACTGTATTTGGAAGATTGTGTTTAGTTCTTCATACCACATGGTGGGATAGAGAGTGATGGGGGTGGGGCATGTCCAGAGGACAATCAGGATAATGAAGGCAATGGAGACCATGCTACATGAGTATGAACTGAAGGAGCAGGACATATTTAGCTCAATGTATCATATACATAGAATATTATATGATATTGTCTTTAAAGAAGTAATGGGGTACTTATAATGGATGTTATCCTTAATCTCCTTTGCCTCAAATAAAATAAGTGAAAAAGAATAATAAATAATATAAATCAATCAAATATACAAAAAGATTAAACATTAAACATGTACAAAACAAAATCTGGGGAAAGAAATCCCTGTTCCTAAAATGTACTTAGAAAAAAGGTTAGCAATTTAATAGGAAATATAATTAAGCTCATATCTCAGGAAAAAGAGTCTCACTGAGAAATTAGCTATTAAAAATGATAGAAAATAGTAGTGAAAGGGAGAGATAATGAGAGGAGACACCTTGATCAAATGGGTGTTTCTCCAGTCAACTGTATGAAGCTATGGGGCAAGGAGTTTTGGAAGAAAATTTCCCATGGAGGTAGATCTTTGTTCTAGCTTTTTACACATAAGGAACTCCTCTGATCTCACTTCACTGACTGTGTTAGACGAGCAGTGCCCTGCTTCAGGGTGTGTTAATATAAGCTATGAAATGACTCAATTCTTTTTCTTCTCCTGAAGGTCCTCCTCCCTGGTTTACAGATCAGGGTGCAGCAAGCTAGGGGTAGGAAGAAGGGAATTTTCTTGATGTGAAAATGGGAACAGATATATGAAAATTCATTTTGTGGTTGCGTCTTTCAGAAATGTTTCTATTCCATAAAATGAGCATAATCATTATAAATCAGACTGAAAAAAATGAAGTCTTTTTAGAAAGCTTCATGCACAATGCTACACAATTAAGCAATGTTAGTGTTTAGATAGGTATTGGTGATATACAATACCTTTAATAATTAGACGACATGGACATAAAACTCTAAGGCTATTTGCTCAATTCCTTATCCAACTGGCAGTCACTCATTCAACTGAATAATTCAATTATTCTTAGGTCTTTACTTTTGCTTTTTTACCAGACCTATGATTTGATTAATTACTATAGGAAAGAAGGGAGCAAGCATTTATTGAGCAGCTAGTTTGTGCCAGACACTATGCTAAATGTTCTTACAAATATGATCTCATTTGACCCCCTAAACAGTTTTGAGAGGTAAATGCCATCATTATCTCCATTCTATAGATGAGGAAACTCTAACAGGAAGACAGCAGTTAAATGACTCCCCTGTGGTCACACAGCTAGGGTCATTGAGCCTGAATTTGAACTTCCATCTTCCTAACTTCAGGCCAACTGCTCTCTCCACTGTGCTACCTAGCTGTCTTTTTGTAGAGGGGACTCTAGAAGGAACTTTTTCTATTAATGAAGATTGGCATTTCCTCTAGAATTTTAGTTCTCAAGAACTGCCTAGAACGTTGAAAGATTAAGTCATACAGACTGTATGCATCAGAGGTGTGTCTTGAACCCAGGCTTTACTGATTCTTAAGTTGGCTTTCTGTCCAATATAGTATGATGATTCTCTAGATTTATCTCTATTATTCTAAAAGAATTCTCTTATTTGGTCAATATATCATATCGCCGTTCATATTAGTGAAAAATTTCATCAAGCTAGTTAGGCAGTTAGGTAGTGCAGTGGCTAGAATGTGGAGTCTGGAAGTAAGGATGTCTTGAATTTGTATCTGGCTTCAGGCATTTACTAGGTATGTGATCCTGGGCAAGTCACTTAACCTGTTTACCTCTTTTTTCTCATCTGGAAAATATTAGTATCTACCTTCCAGGATAGTTGTGGGAATTATATTAGATGATTTTTGTAAAGCACTTGGCACAGAATAAATGCTATATAAATGTTAACTCACGATGATGATGATGCATTTTGTAGGAGAGAGAAAACATAAAAAATAAAAAAAACAAAAATGGCAGTCTAATTTTCATATCCTTACCCTATGTATTACATAGACATATTAAGGTTCTTAGTATTAGGTATGACATGCCAGTGGCTCTCAAACTTTTTGGTTTTAAGACCCCTTTTATACTTAAAAATTCTTAAGAATCCCAAAGAGCTTTTGTTTACATGGGTTATAGATATTGATAGTTACCACATTAGAAATTAAAGCATCTGAGGATTATTATGAGCATAGTTTGACCTCAAATATCCCCTTTATGAGTCTTGAGGACCACCACCCCCAAGGGTTCTCTGTACCACACTTTGACAACAGCTAAATTAGTCAATCATTCAAGGACACAGAAAACACAGAAAAATAGGCTAAAGAAAATTGAATCAGGTTACGTGTAAATGATAGAAAAAGCACCAGTGAATTAATTTCATAGCACAGCAATGGCACTCATAGGATATGGGGATAGATCTTGCTTTTACCATAAAGTAGATGTGTCATATCACACAGCTAGATGGCACAGTGGATAGGGCTTGGAATAAAGAAGACTCATCTTCACCAGTAGAATATTGTACACAGTAACAGCCAAAGTATGCAATGACTGATTTTGATAGACTTAGCCCTTCTCAGTAATCCAAGGACCTAAAACTTTTTCAAAGGACTCATGATGGAAAATCCATCCACATCCAGAGAAAGTACTATGAAGTTGAAATGCAGAGTGAAGCAGACTCTTCTCTTTGGTTTTGTTTCTTTTCTCATGGTTTCTCCCAATCATTATAATTCTTCTTTACAACATGACTAATGTGAAAATGTGTTTAATAGGAATGTATATGTAGAGCACATATCAGACTGCATGCCATCTTGGGGAAGGAGGGGGAGAAAATTTCGAACTTCTGGAGACGAATGCTGAAAACTGAAAATAAATTAAGTATTAAAAAAAGAAGACTCATTTTCATGAGTTTAAATCTGGCTTCAGATACTTACTAGCTGTGTGACCCTGGGCAAGTCACTTAACCCTATTTACCTCAGTTTCTCATCTGTAAAAGAGCTGGAGAAGAAGGAAATAGCAAATTGCTCCAGTATTTTTGCTCCCCCCTCAAAAAAAAATCCAAAAGGGGTCATGTCGGACATGAGTGAAATGACTCAATAATACTTTAACATATTTAGCTTCAGTTTCATAAATTTTAAAATAACAGCTAACATTTACATAGTGTTTACTATGTGCCAGCTGTTGTGCTAAAAGCTTGCAATTAATTAATATCTCATTTCATCTTAACTCTATGATCTTAACCATACGATACTTAACTCACCAGGCTGTTGGGAAGATCAAATCACATAATGAATCTGACAGCTCTTTGTAACCATAAATAGCAATATTTTTTTCCATTGACAATATACTAGCTTGGTGATCATGAGGAAGTCATTTAATATTTCTCAGTCACAGTTTCTTCATCTGTAAAATGGAATAATAATTTTTACTTAACTCCCAGTATGAGGAGGATCAAGTGACATAACGTATATAAATTGTTTCGTGTACTTTGCAGCATTGTCTAAACTCAGAGGGATATTTTTATTACTCTTTAAGAGTGACTTGCCCAGTCTTATAGAGCTAAGAATAAGTGTGAGCCAGGACTTGAAACAAACACCAAAAAAACAATCCAAGTCAACAAATAATTATTATGAAACTTTCAATTCAAAAGGATATTATTATTACTCTTCTAAAAATGACTTGAAATTTAAAAAGGTAATTAAAATCCCAAATCATTTTTAGCATTGTGTGTATATATATACTATACATAATATATATATATATATATATATATATATACACTATAACAAACTAGTTTTTTTTTTACTTTTGTATTAGTGATTGCGTCAACAAGGCAACCACATTTAAAAGTACTTGTGTTAGTTCACGTTCATAAAGTGCTTTCAAACTTACAAAATTCTTTCTGTACAATGACTCTAAAATGTTGATCTAAAGTGTTCAAGCATGATTACTTTCATTTTACAGATGATGAAATTCTGTCTCAGAGAAGTTAGGCGTCTAATGCACAGAGTGTTGGACACTGGAATGAGTCAGGAAGAACTGAGCTCCAATCCTTCCACTGACACATACTAACTGGGTGATCCTGGGGAAGTTGCTCAATATCTCTCGGTTGTAGTGTCCAAGTCTACAAAATGGGATAATCATTTTACCTAAGTCCCAGTATTGGGAGGATCAAGAGAGATAACTTATGTAAATTATTTTGCAAATTTTAAAAGCATTACATAAATTCAAAGGGATATTTTTATTACCTTTTTAAAAATGTCTTTATACAACTAAGCAAAAGTCTGAGCCAGGACTTGAAACAAAGACAAAAAAAAACAATCCAATAAAAATCAATGAATAATTATTATGAAACTTCTACATGTAAGGCACTGTCCTAAGAAGTAGGGGATTTGAAAAAGAAAATGGAAAAAATGTACTTGTTCTTGAATGGCCTACATTCTTTTCTGGAAGAGTTCCCTAAGCATTGCACCATACTCCCTCTCTTACTGCTTTAACAAATTTCATTAGTATCTCCATGTATGCCTTAATGTAGTGTTCCGATGCTAGTATTCCATTATGATTTTCAGCTAGATGTGAGGATAGGAGAGTCTAATTATTTCAAAAGACCTTATATAAAAAGAAAACTAATTTTAATCCACATTAATTACAACAAATATAAAAGCATTGTACTATTAGAAGATAGTTTAGCAAGTTGTAGAATCAAACAAAAGTTGACAGGATGTTACAATAGCCAAACATCTTTGGATATAGCCTAGAATAGATTCTTGTCAGTCTCAAATGTTTTAGTTGAATCCTACCTGGTGACAAGGGTATGAACTAGATAACCTTTGCAGATCCTGGTGAGCCAGGAGATCTCAGGATTCAATGACTTGTTCAGGCATTTGTTCATGCAGACACATGAACAAAAGTCCACTCTATGTCATGGCCAAACCTCCTTTCCTGAGAGATATTGAATGAATAGGAGACTTATTCGACATGTACTTGACCATTCACAAAAAAGCAAAAATACCCGTCTGTGATTTTCATTACCGCTCTGCAGAGTCTGCCGCCATTGGCTTTGGCTGGAGGATCATGTTTCCCCTTAATATTTCTAAACCACTTTTACTTTCTCAATCTGTTTCACCTTAGTGCTCCTGCTAGCTAAATAGTATATGTCAGTTTGGTTGGGTCTATCCAAAAAAATAGCCTCTCTGGGATCACAACCCTTGGGCCTCCATCAAGTCTGCGTTGTCATACTGTAGACATATGAAAGAAAAAAAAAGTATGTTAATAAGAAGGAAAGAAATCAGTCCAAACTCTAATAGGTCTTATGATTCATCCTTTGATGACTTGGTGGAGGCCTTTCTGGACAGAGGTAATTGGGTCATCTGGCTTCTTTGGGGGATGATAAACACACCAATAAACATGACTCCTGGCCCTCTGTCCCTCCAAACCAAAGTCACAAATAATGTGAGTCAGAACTTCCCACCCAACACCACTATGGCAGAAGCTTCCTAGCTCAAATGTTCCTTTGACATTAACGTGTGCCACCCAACTTCAATTCTGCTCCAGCTACTTTTCTTTTGGAAACTTTGCAGTGCTTTTTTTTTAACTTTTACATACACATATGTGCACACACACACACACACACAAAATCACACATATATATGAGATTTGTTTTTTAAAGGAGGGAAAGGCACACAGCCAAATAAACTACATTAAGCATTGCGTTCCATTTTAGGTGTTGACAGTATATAATAAATCCAGGCCCTACCTAACATTTATAGGAATGTTATAAAATGAGTGAAATGGCATGAGCTGGTTGCCAGGCCAACCAGACAAACACAATAAACAGGCAGCAGTGACAGGAGTAAATTACACCATATTCTCCAGTCTGAAATATATCACTTTACATTAGCCCTCGACTACTTTGAAAGCCCTTTGTTTTGCACTTTTAAAAAATGTTCTTTTACAACAATGATTACTATGAAATCTTTTCAGAGGAGGAAATCTCTTTTATTTTGGCTTTTCCTTTTCAATCTTTCATACCACAAGGGAGGAAGCAGTCTTCTTTTTTTCCTTTAACCCGACTTGAAGGTAGATAAAAAAAAAAATAACCTTGGAGTGGAATTAAAAAGAAAGACCAAAAGAAAACCTTGCCATAGAGTGAGATATTTGCTGTTCCTTGTGCATTCCATACTATCTCCTACCTACAAACTTTTTTGCAAGTTGTCCCTCTTGCTTGGAATGCCTTCCCTCATCTCCACCTCTACCTCTGGGAATCCTGAGCTCCCCTTAATGTCCAGAGCAATTATTACAACCTCTACTAGACCTCTTCTGACTTCCCATATGTTTAGTTTGCCATTCTTATCTCCTTTCAAGATGACTACAGTTCTATGCCTTTTGGATTTCCTTATGTGTTTCAACATTGTACCCCAACTTCCCCTCCATGAAAGGTTAGCTACTTCAATAGGGGAACCCTTTTGTGTTTTCTTTTCTTTTTGTATTTGTACATCCAGAGCTTAGTTCAGCACTTTGTATGTAGTAGGACTTTAATACGTTTGTCAGATGAATGAATGGACCAGAAAGGCTATAAATAATAACATTAGCCAATTAATCAGTATACAGTGTAACAATGATAAATTGAAATACTCCAACATATTATAATAGGATCTCTTTTTAAAACAATCTGCTTTTTGGAACATCCCCTATATTCATATTCAGGGTGTCCGACATCCTTAATAAAGTGATATAAGCTTTTGGAAGAATTATTTCAGAATTATATTTTATGTTTCAAAAGATGGATAATTTAAATAGTGTGGGTACTCATTTCCCCAAGGCAACTTCTAACTCTTCCATGCCTTCATGGAGGTAGTCTTCATAAGAAGCAATGGTTAAAAAAAATCAATCTTCTTTCTCCTGCAAAATCTTCAAAGGCTGGGCTAGACAACTTGGAACTTTACCGTGCTGGTGAAGGCCTTCCAGGTCCTTCATGGAAATTTCTTTGAAATTGGAAGGACCTACAAGAATTTGTGTTCTTTATTCTGGTTTAGCTTTTAGAAACCCAGGATCGCCTCGCCATGTCTCAATGAGACATGGAGGGCTTCAGAGAAGATTCAGAATCATAGTCAAAACAACTTCGAATGTTAGAGCTGAGAAGGCTGTTTTTTCGTTCAATTTCGTTTAACATATGGGAAAAATGAGACCAAAAGAGAGGAGCGATTGCTAAATAATTAACCATAATGAAGTTTTCCTCATGGCTGTTTCTAATACATGGAAAGTTTTATCCTTATCCTCATAATGTGCTAATAATGAACTATTAACAATCAGTTTCCACCAACTTTAGTCCCAGATATAACTATAACCAGAATACATACTTCCTATGTAACCTTGAAACCAGTGATTAAACTTACTCTGCTTGGCCCCAGAAGGTAGAATTTAGGCAATGGGCGACAGTGAAAGAGAGGTAGATTTTGGTTTGAAGTAAGGAAAAAATTCCTAATAATTATTTGGAAGTATTTATCTCAGGCTATCTCAGGAAGTTATTTTTCATATCCTGCAATGAGCTCATCCTCAGCCAATGATCACTTTTTGGCTATTTTAGGAGACTTTTATTCAGTTACAGGCTGCCCTAGATGGCCTCTGATGTTCCTCCCAACTATGGGATTTTTGTGATTTTTATATGTCTAACTCCCAGAGGCATAACTAGGGTGGGGCAAAATGGGATTTGCCAGAGTATCCAAAAATCATTAGAACTCTGTTCATTTCAATTATTTGAAAGCAAAATAATAATATATAATATAATGTAATTGATATATAATATTATAATATAATAAAATGTAATGTAATATAATATGATATAATATATTGTCTAACATTATGCTATAATAAAGCATCGACTCATAATCATACTAAGTACAACATGAAGTGTATATAACTGTAGCCAGAAGTTGTACAAACTGGTTCATAGTTGTAGTTGGTGCATGACTAAAAGACTAAGACTGCTTTGCTTCCCCTGAAATCATTTGAGGCTGAATATTTTACATAACAGAAGTATAGAGCTGTTTCTTTACAATCCTGACTATAGGCCACTCATGTTTTCAGTTGCTAGCTTTCAAAGTTTACAACCACTGAGGAAATTTCACAGATCTCCATTGGAGATAAGCTACTCTTGCCCCATTGACAGGTTTGTCATTTACATACGTGTTCTATGTGAAATGTCCCCAAATAAACCTGCTCTTATCTTTAGCACAGAAGGGGTATTAGGAACCATACCTAATTCATCTGTGTGTCTTCCTCAGTGGCAAGCCTTAGCTTCCATATGAAAGAAATTGAATTCCTTTGAATATATTTAGGTGGAAAGGTTAAACAAGGGGACTTTAGAAATAGACTTTAAAAATTAAACATTTAAACATTAAAACAGTAAACAGTAAAATTTCAAGTGCTTATTGAAGTTATATCTTTAAATCCCCCTAGGGTACTCCCAAAACTTGTCAGGACAGATCTGACCTTGCTCTAGGAAAATTTCTACCTTTCTAGTCTTATTTCATATCACATACTCTCCATTACAGCTGAAACTAGTTTGTCAGTGGTTCCTCATGCATGTTATCCCATCTCCCACCTCTGTGCCTTTGCACAGAATGCAGTCACTTCTCACTGCTGCCTTCTACAACAAAGCACTTCTTTAAAAGCACATCTCAAGTACCATCTTCTACATGAGTCATTTAATCCCCCAAGTTATGTATTGTCTCCCTCTTGAAATTTCTTTGGATTATTGTGTATATACTTTCTATTTCCTTACTTGCGTATACTCTGTCTTCATTCACCCCTTCCCCTGTGCCCATGAGACTGTAAGTTCTTTGAGGGCAGGAACCATTTTTTTCTTTTTCTTTTTTGCTAATTGTTTAGCATTCACTTCCCCCACCCCACCCATTCCAGGTCTCATTTTGCCCATCCCCTAAGTAGGTAGCTGCATGGCTCAGTGGATAGAGCACTCACCTGACCTGAGTTCAAATCTAGTCTCAAATGCTCACTAGCTATGTGAGCCTGAGTAAGTCATGTAACTTTGGTTTTTCTTAAATCCACTGGAGAGGGAAGTGGCAAACAAACCATTTCCCTATCTTTGCCAAGAAAACCCCATAGAGAGTCATGAAGAGTCAGACATGACTGAAGAACTGAACATCATGTGCTAGATAGACGTGCATAACAGTATTACCAATATTAAAGCTAAAATTCATTTGGTTACTATCTTGTGTACATGCAATTTAATTGCTATTGTAGGAAGCAGATAGAAGGCAGCTAGGTGGCCCAGTGGATAGGTCACCTGACCCGGAGTGAGGAATATTTGAGGTCAAATCCAGCCTCCGACACTGACAAGCTGTGTGACCTTGAGCAAGCCACTTAACTTCAGTTTGCCTCAGTTTCCTCATCTGTAAAATGAGAATAATGATAGCACTTATCTTCTATGATTGTTCTGAGGATCCAAAGAGATAATCATTGCAAAACACTTAGCACAGTATCTGGAAGGTAGTAAGCACTATAGAAGTATTAGTGATGATATCATCATTCATTTCCTGTCTTCTAGGAGCTGGTATTCTAAATTTTCTTAATGGCACCTTATTTAATAATTTTCTCTTTCCACATTCAAACTGTCTGCCCATTGATACACATTCAGGGATGTTTCTTAACATGCAATTGTTTTTAGTAACTCTTCCTTCTTATGGTCATTCCTTTGCATCGTATTTCTTGATAATACACCGCACTGGCAGATAATAAATCAAATGTAGGATAATATATTTGACTGAATTACTTAGAATTTTTCTATTTTTCTTTCTTTGGAGGACAAAAACCTGCTCATAATATTGTATCATAATAAATTTGTAATGTCATTTTCCATAACCTCCTATGAAAAAACAACAAACAAACAGTAAAAACATCTGGACCCCCTCTGAATATTTGAGATATAAGTCCCTTCTGTAACAGAAGTTTCCCTGACATTGTCAGAACATGTGCAATGTGGTCTGTCTACTGCCAGCCTTCGTGGAAGAAGCAAACTTGCTTTGAGAAAAGCACGATGATGTGTAATAGAAGAGCATTGTTCCCAAATTCAGAGCAAGAACCTGATATCTGACTGTTTATGGTGTCTTAACTGCATGAAGAACAGAAGTCTTTTGATTGGCTGTGGACCCAGAACTGATAATGTTTACAATAGACAACAGTGCTTGGCATTGTCCCTGGAGCAGAGTTGGCTCTTTTTCCTTCTCTATTGGTGAGCAAGGAAGATGAAATACTGTGAGTTTCCTCCAGTTGATAGAGGAGCTGCAGGCCCTATCACACTCAAAGTCACCATAAACCTCTGGGTTGCTGAGAGAAGTAGTAGCGGTGGGAGGCTACTGTCAGCTGTCTACTTCCATAATGGGTCAATATGGGTCAATGGGTCATATTGACCCATATATATATGAGCCATTATTTACTCTTGTGTGTGAGTGTTTGTTTGTTTGTGTGTGTGTGTCTTATATGTATGTTTTTTTTTAAATTCCTACTTTTAGATAAAGGAGCATTGGATGAGGCTGCAACTTTGTGAGCTTCACAAGACTGAGGGAGTCAGCCACTAGGGATCTTTGAGCTGCCTTTTAGTGGATAAGAGGTGAGGATAGAGGGCCAACATGACTTCTTAACCCATCTTACAAATAGATCAAAGATAGCCAAGATGTAAGAACAGCAATTTATCCATTTGCTCTGCTTAATTTGCAAGTAAATGTGGCATGGAAAATATTTTATAGAAAATAATTTAAATTTGAGTCAATTCTTCTCAGAAACTGAGGTGCTATTGGGGAGAGTGTTCCCCTAGGTGCTGAGGGAAAATGTTCATTTTTTTTCTCTTGCTTTATCATTTCAACAGATATCCTTTTTTATAAAAGCCAATTGATAATAATTGGTTAAATGATATTTGGTTGCTAGATATTAACGCTGCGGAAAACACAATGGAATTATTAGGACAAAAAGAAACACCAATCCACAAAGGATACCCCTAAAAGCCATCAGGAGAGATCTGACTTTGCTTTAGGAGAATTGACTTGTCATCAAGAAAGAGATAAAGATTCTAGTCTATAAATGTTATGCTTAAATCTTTCAGAAATCAGTTCCATTTCTTCTTGAGGAAATAAACATTTCTCCATGGCATTAGGTTTGGAATATAAAACTGTCCAGAACATGTTCTACTCCTCTTTTTGAGACCACTATTCATATAGTACCCTTTAGTAAGAATATCTCTATCTATCTATCTAGAGTTATCTATATAGATAAAATAGTGATATGTAGAGTTGGATATTGATAGATGGATAGATATTCATAGAGATATATAATAAGGGAGCACTTAGCTTCTCTTGGTAGGCTTATTCATCAGACCTAGATGAACTCTATCCTAAGGTATTAAATAAATTGGAAGATTGATTGCTGAGTCACTTTGAAAGATTAAGAATCTTTCAGACCAATGACCATGATACATTTTGGGAGCAAGATTCTAGAAAAAATATTAAAGGGCTGCTTAGTGAATAATGTAATCATTATGAGTGTAATTCTCTGATCAGTGTAATGAAAATGTATTATCCAATTATTTCCCCATTCATTCTGTTGAAACCCAGCATTAAAAGAACGATTGGATTTTCTAAGGAAATGTCTAATTTGCTGTTGCCTAGAGAAAGATATTCCAAAAGACATACAATGACATGTCCTGTAAAATCAAAGAAAGCAGATTTTAGTCTTAGCTAACATAGTAATTTTTTGGTTATATTTCATTATTTTTTCTAAACTTGAGAAACATCAACAGCTAAAATATTTGTAAATAGAAAAAGGAACCAAGAATAAGACTGCAAATGAAACTATGAATCTCTACTAGGTCAATACTCGTATCCCACTTTTAAAAAGTATATAATAATTTGGTTTCAAAGCTGACTTAATTGTCTACTTCTCTCTGAATTTCTTGTGCTCACTTTTGTGTGTTCTATAAATATTTAGTTCATACTATTTTATCCTTCTGCTTTTTCTTTTCTGGCTACACGATCACCATCATTCCCTTAGCCTTCCCCCAAACAATTCTAACAATTCTCCTGCCCTCCCTCCCTGCTTCCATCTCCCTTTCTGTCTTGTCTGTCTGTCTGTCTCTTTCTCTCTCTCTGTCTGTCTCTGTCTCTCTGTCTCTGTCTCTCTCTGTGGCTCTGTCTCTGTCTCTCTCTGTATATGTGTTTATGTGTATGTGTATGAATATATGTGTATATAAATATATATGTATATAAATATATAGATATAGATAAAGACATGCATATATTTGTTGTTCAGTTGTTATCGGTCATGTCTTACTCTTTGTGACCCCATTTGGGGTTTTCTTGGCAAAGATGCTAGAGTGATTTGCCACCCATTTCCTTCTTCAGCTCATTTTATAGATGAGGAAAGAGAGGCAAATAGGGTTAAATGACTTGCCCAAGGTCACACAGTTGGTACGTGGCTGAGGCTAGATTTGAACTCAAGATGAGTTTTCCTGACTCCAGAACTGGTACTTTATCCCCTTTGTCACCTAGGTGCCCTCTTTATGTGTGTGTGTGTGCGTACACATATACACATCAACATATATGCACACATATACATACGTATATTCACACACACACACATCATCCCTTATAACAAATAGCCATAGTCAAAGAAAACAGATCTGGATATTGGTATTGTACGAAAATTCAGATCTCAATACAATCTCACCTTTTTTCTCTTAGGAGGTGGGAAGCACGCTTCATCATTAATCATTTTAAATCATTGTCGGTCATTTTATTGGTCAGAGTTCTCAAGTCTTCCAAAGTTGCATTTATTTACAATGTTGTAATCGTATAAAATTGCTCTCCTGGTTCTATTATCTATTATCTTCACTCTGAATCTGTCACTACCATCATCTCTTATAGCTCAAAAAATATTTCATTACATTCATATACTATAATTAGTTCACTTACTGATGAAATAATTTCTAGTGCTTTGCTACAAGAAAAAGTACTACTATTAATATGTTTAAACATATGGGTCCACTTCATCTTTCTTTTAACTCTTTGGTAGATATGCTTCATAATGATATCTTTAGGTTGAAGAATATGTTTAGTGATATTTTGGACTTCCTAATTGTTTTTCATAATGTCTGTGTCAATTGAAAGCTCTACTAATAATGTCTGTCCTCTCTTTCCAACTATCCAACTAGTCTTTCCAACTATCCCTAATTTATTTTTTCTTTGTTTCTTTGATTTATTTTGGGGTTTTTTGGTCATCTTTGACAATCTGATGGATATGACGTGTAATCTTAGAGCTGTTTTAACTTGTTTCCAATAATATTTTTATTAGTAATTTGGAGCATTTTTTACATGTAATTTTACTGTTATTAAAGACAAAAGGCTCAAATCTGAGCCGAAGTGTTTCTGGCAGTGCTATTTGGCATTGCAAGTCATGAAGGCATGCACAGTCCAGAGTGTGCATGTTGTGTATTTAGAACCAAGACTGCAGTGAAATTGAGCAATGCAACATGAGCAAGTGCTATCAGAAACACCTCAGATTCATTAAGCATTTGATTTTGAATTAATTTTTGGTCTTGAGGTTACAACCCACAGTTTAAGAAATGCTGTATACTGTACAATATTTTCTTGTATTAAATATTGTGCATTTCATTAGAATATGGAAGACCAATTTGACCAATTTAAAGTACAAAGCAAGGAATGAATTATAACCTAAATGAAAAATGTTTGGGCATTAAATCTTGGTGCACTATGCATCTGAGTAGCTTTCAACACAACTAAATTAAAGCTTTTTTTCAGTTCCTGGCTTCTTTAGAGCAGAAGTGTCAAACTTGCTACAGCAAAATTCCCCATGAAGCCCAAACCAGATTAGGATGAAACTTGGAAATGTTTAATAGCATAAATAAAATACAACATAGATAATATTAATTTGTGGTTTTCTAAATCAATATATGGCCTCCAGGGATCCATTTCTTTTTCAGTTTAATGTCTCTTCTCTAGAGCTACCTTTTATTCTGGTGAATTTTTATATTTGCTTTCCCCTTTTTCATTCTCTTAGAACCCTCCCCCCAAACAGTTCTAACAATTCTCCTACCCTCCCTCCCTGCTTCCTTCTGTCTCTACCATGCTCATGATGCCATTTGTATATGCCCCATAGAAGGGTGAGTATAGCTCCAGTGTTCCTTGCCGTATTTAGCTGCCTTCAACTCTCTCTTCACTGCTCCAGTTTATAGGCTTGTGGATTAACTGTCTTGCTAAGTAACAAGCTGTTGGCCTGGGAACTCCAGGGTGAACCCTATTAAAGGGAACTTGTCCTACAATCAAGAGCAAAGGAGGGGCTTGAAATGTCAGCATATGCATCGTCAAGGTTGACAAAGTGCAGGGTTTTGTTTTGTTTTCACAAGAGAACTACTACTAGTTTGATGAGTAATTAGACCAATTGAGGTCCAGATGGCAAGCATCTTTAAAGGAGCCAATTATAGAATCTAATGTTTCTGTGCAGCACTATTTTCCTAGAAAGATTAAATAGTAAGTATGACCTACATTGAGCATGAGACACTATGTTGTCCTGCCAGGTCTCTAGGCAAGACTTACCCCCTGTTGCACATGCATATGTGCTGCTTGATTTCTGGAAAAAGCCATATGAAAGTATGTACAAAAGAAACCTTAAAATCCATGCATTGAAGGCCAATCAGAAGAATATTATATATTATCATTCAGGGCTCATAGATACTTGAGAATCAAATTCCACAGTTAGCCATCCTATAGCACATGTTTTCTATAACTTGTCTATATGTGTATGTATGTATATATACACATAAATATATATATATATAGTGTGTATATATATACATACATGCATATAAATGCATATATATACACATACAGATATTTCTTGACTTCCTGTCATAAGTCCCACATCCCACAGTACGAACCACAACATTCATAGAGATATAATAGAGTCAGGATTAAAGTTAAAATAGCATTAGTGACATAATACTTGGATGCTAAATGTAGACATATTTTGTGATACTAAAAAATAAACTTCCTAATAATTACATTGGCATGAAAATAGAATGATTTATTCAGGAAGAAATCCCTAAATGTCATAGAGCAGAGGTTGGATGGCATATTTGAGTACATTTTGTTGTATTAAGTGCTTCACCATAATAAGATATAAGAGGCTAGCATAGAGAGGCAATTAGGCTGAACCACAGAAAAATTATAGTCACTAAAAACAGTTAAAGACAGAGAAGAGAAGGGGGAAAAAAGTCATTTAGAGATTCTTCATCTCTAGGGTGGGGAGGGAGGGAGGAAGAAAAGAAAGAGGGAAAAGCAATTTTATGATAACTTTATTATATATTTAAAAGGAATAGCAAGTGGTACATAATAGATATGCAGTTTCTTGTGCAATTATCCTTTTTTATTATACTATATTATGGAAAAGCATGTTTTATTCAATGCATTTAAAATAAAATACATTTTTAAAAGTACGTCAAATATCACCTTTCCCTCTCCTTCCCTTGCTGCCATTACCCCTAATATTATGTGTAAATATCAGAAGACAATTATGTGGTAGCCTCCTTGCTACTATCCCCCCAGCAATCATACTAAAAGGTGTAATTAACACATTAACCTTTCCCCAGAAGATAGGGACCTCAGTTTCAAGGTATTTTGACTGTCTACACAACTAAAATTATGACTAACAAAACCCCACCTTTATTTTTACCTTTAATAGTAACCAGTTTAGTTTGATTCAATAAACATTTATTAACTACCCATTCTGTGGCAAGGGCAATGCTAAAGGCTGAATATATGCATAAGAAAAAAACAAAAAGAAAGTCCTTGCCTTCAGGGAGCTTATAATCTAATGGGGAAAGACAGTGTACAAAAGAAAGCAGAAAAGGGTGGAGTAGACAAGGAGAGGAGGCCACCAAGACTAGAGATATGCATAATGTTCTCTGGAGTCAAAACCAAGAAGTGCTACTGATGGAAAAATGAAAAATTACTTGCAAAGTTCTGAAAGTGCAGAGCCCTTCATATAGGAAAGTTTTGGGAGGAGTTTAGTGCTCTGTCCTTCAGCCCTCCTACTAAAGGCAACTGCTGAAAAGGTGTTAAATATTAAAAAAAAAAACCAAAACAAAACACTGAGTCAATTAGCAGGGTAATAAAATTTTAGTGATCACCTGATCCTGGGGAATAATGTTTCATGGAGTTAAAATCAAGCATAACTTTTTTTTTCCATGCGTGACATGTTTCCCTATTAGCTATGTTGCAAAAGAAAGCACATGCACCCCCACACATGCATACACACAAACACACACAAACACACACACACACACACCCCAAGAAAAGCAAAGTTAAAAAAAGGTATGCCAAACATCACTTCTGATGGAGAATGCAGTCATTAGGTTGCAACTTTTAACAAAAAGTGAAGACATTTGCTGAAGTATCATGTAGTAAGCAATAATAATGAAAACATTATTCTCATAAATCTTATGAACACTCCTCCAAAACTACACATAGTATCAATAGGAAGAGAGCTTGGTACATAGAGTACCCACTGCTATTGAGTAGTGAATAGAATACAGAAGTAGAGATGCACGTATTTAGGGAGCATGTGTAGCCAAAGCAATTCACAATAATGCTGCAGATCTATGATTCTTTTCCTTTCTCAAGGAGTTCTCATGTTGTTCTTCCTAGCTCAGCATCTTTACTAGGCATGTTCATCCTTGGGATAGTTCCCTTTTTGGGTATAGTATATCAGATATTTTAGTCTTAGCCAACAGATGAGTTTATATCAAATGCTGAAGGGCAATGGGATTTCTTCATAGCCTGCATGCAACAATTTCTGGGAAGTTGATATTGGTAAGATAAAGATTTTCTCTTGAAATAAGCCTTTTGAAAGTTTACACAATGGAAAAGATGGTGTTAACCTTTGAGCAATATGGTTCAAGAAAAGGGATTACTTAATGACTCATCAGGTGATGGAAGTAGCAAGAAATCTCCTCCCCATTAAGTAGCTAGGAGAACTCGTAAGAGCTGGGTTGTTCTTCTTTGAAAACTGTCTTTATTCTGTACTGGAAAAGCTCACACTCCTCAGAATGCTATCCTATTTCAACTAACTCCCCAGAAAATGTGCTTTGCTTTTTCAAGATTTGTAGTTGAATCTTCAGCCAGCCATTGGCCACTTGCCTTTTAAGGCCATTTTTTTTTTTTTGCCTGAAAACCTCTTAAAGTTTAGTAAAGGAAGTGATAAAATATAAACTCTTCTTTATATCTCTTTAAATATATTAACAGAGATAAGTCTTTGTTATCTGCACTTTTTATTCTATAAATGCATTAAATGATATGTGGTTTTCTAATTAAGTTTCCTCGAAGATAAAACAGTACGCTCCATAAAGGGAACAACATTTTACCTGCATTTTGCAACTCCTTTAGCATTTAACACAATGCCTTACACGTAATAGGAACATAATGAATATTTTTTGAATTGACCCAAATTGAATTTTAAAACTAAAAAGATGTAACATTGTGGGCTTTATAGCAGTTACCTTTTTTTTTTTTTTTAAGAAGCAACTTTGGCTCTAGACAACAAGGGGCGAAGTGGAGTCCCAGAAGGAAAGAAGCAGTGCACTGATACCTATTGGGTGCATGGTTCTATTTGACATACAAAGGAGGATAAGATTTTGTTCCTACCTGCAAGTCACTTATAGTTAGCCTGGTAACAGTAGACATTTACATGAAGAGAAAACTGATAATGTAAATTCAAGTACCAAGTGCTTAATGATTGATAGAGTCAAGAAACACTTTAGGAATTCAAAAAAGAGAAGAGTCATTATAAGCTGGGGGAAGTCAACAGAAAAGAAAGGCTACAATTTCCTGAGAAAAGAGGAATGGGAAATAGCACAAATGAAATTACTTAGGAGAAATAAAGAAAAGAAATACCCATGAACTGTGAATCCAGGATTCACAAGAAGATAGCCTGATGCCTATGGATTTTCTGTTTTGGGGTAATGTCATGTTGCTTGAAGCCTGAACAATCAATCACAGGTCTGAGACAGCTGGGACTACTGTAGAGGATGAAGCCAAATGCCACAAACTCATGTTTATGTAACCTTGAATGGTAATACTGATAGACTGAGTTGATCACAAAGGTCCTGAAACCAGGTAGTTCTACAATGACCCAGTAAGACTACTCAAGCCTTCAATGATTATGCAAGGAGATAGAGACAAACAGTCCAGAGTGCACATTGGGATACTAGAGATAGAGGAAGAGAACAAGACATGGTCCCTGCTCATGGTTGATAGGATCATAAATCTAAAGCTAGAAAAGACCTGATAGGTAATTTAATACAACATCTCATTTTTAGATAAAGAAAGTTCTGGAATGTTAAAGTGACTTGTCTAAAACAGAGACAGTAAGCATTAAAGGTGGAATTTTAACTGAAGTCCTATGATTCCAGAACCATTGTTTTTTCCCCTACCTAGCTCTCCATCTCAAACCAGAGCTGTAGGAGAAGGTGGGAAGGACCAGGATGCAGGCATCCCATCCAAAACTATGGTAGGGAAGTGGCAACATTTTTTTTTTTTTGTACAGGGGTAGACTACAGGGATAGTCTTGCCATTTCATGAGTGTTGGAGGTGAGAGAGTTTTTTTTTTTCCTCAGGCACAAAGTCCCATTCCAGGAACTGAAAGTAAAGATGAGCTAACAGAAGAAAATTCCTGAAATAATGAATAACTACTAAAGATTCAGGGAGCATAAAGAGAAAACCTAGGAGAAAAAGTAACTTTGAAATAAGTACTAGTAGAATCTGAAAAAAAGTGAAGGTATTGGACATGAGGATTCTAAATGTGGATGGAAGAAATAAAGGGGGAACTGAAATAAGAGATAAAGAATGAAATTAGAGTATATGGAAAGAAAAAAAAATACTATGACCTCAATGATTTTAGGAAAAAAACATGACAAGACTTGCATAAAATAATAAATAATGAAATGAGCAGAACCAAGAGAAAAGTTGTATATGGTAACAGCGATATTGTTTTAAAAATAAATTTGAACGAATAAGTTATTTTGAGTATTACAAATATTTAAATTAAATCTAAAGGACACATGAAGAAAGATGCTATCCGCATTCAGAGAAAGGACTGATAAATAGGAAATGTGTGTGTCTGTGTATTCACACACACATACATGTATGTACATACCTATTTGGTTCTAATGGTAGCCATGAGGTGGGAGGAGAATAAATTTTCATGATAATTTTACTGTATATTTGAAAAGAATAGCAAGTTGTACATGGTAGATTTACAGTTTCATGCACAATCATCTTTTTTATTGTACTATTAAAAATTAAATTAAAAAAACTTAGAACAACATATGAAAAATCTCATACAGGCATAGGATGCCCTAAAATATAGAATAAAATAAGCAAAACTCAATGATTCAATGAGACTTCAGGAATTATCTGTTGATATTCATTCTTTTTAGTCATGTCTGACTCTCTGTAACCCCATTTGGGGTTTTCTTGGCAAAGATACTGGAGTGGTTTGCTCTTTCCTTCTCCAGCTCATTTTATAGATAAAAAAGGGGGAAACAGGGTTAAGTAACTTGCCCAGGGTCACACAGCTATTAAGTGTCTAAGGTTGGATTTGAATTCACAAATATGAGTCTTCCTAACTCTAGGCCCTGTACTCTATCCATTGTACCACCCATGGACTCTTATACAAGCACATGACACCCTAAAATATAACATGAAACAAACAGAATTCAATGATTCATTGAGACTGTGGAAATTCTTAGAACAAATCAAAAGGTTGAAAATTATTAGAAAATATCAGGGGCCATTATGCAATACAAATAAGGTAAGAGACAGGTATTATATTCATATAAAAACATCTAACTGTATAACATTCATAATGAACGTTGACATTGAAAAAATTAAAACCAAGATTCAGTAATGCCTTTTAGCTATTTTTCCAATAGGCTGGGAGGCTGCTACTGAAACCTCCTCAGAACACAAAGACATTTGCATGCCTTCTGATTACATCTTGTGCATTTCAACTTAGCTAGGCCCTGCCCAAACACTCTTAGTCCATGCCTGGGGTTAAATCTCCAGGTTTGGGCCAATCTTCTTAGTGTTCACCTTTTTCACAAGTTCTGGAATAATTGACACCATTCTTCTGTGATCTTATAGGAACCAGGTATTCATGAACTACGGAAGTTTCGAGGCTTTGACACGTCCATCTAGGAATAGATGCTTGTTCACCTAAGATTCATAAAGAAGAAAAACAAAAGCAGAAAAGGCATACAAGAACCCACATACCAGTTTGCCACATATCCATGAATGTAGCACCATTATGATGCTAGGATTGAGAAAGGTCTGCTTTTCTCTACTCCTCACTGAAAATTTCTAAGTTACATAATGTTAACTGGATATTGGAAAGAATGGAACACAGCTGGAAACTCTCTCTTCTTGTAACTGATACAGCAACCTTCCCCTCTCCCACCTACCATGCTATTGTCATGGGGTAAGGAAGGACCAAGGGACAAAACAAGATTTTTCATATCATTTTAAAAAGTCTATTTTTTTATCTTTGGGTCGCCGCATAATTGGATGAAAATAGTCTACACTACTCTATGCTCTACTAGAATCAGGAAGAGCAACTCTGAGCATAGTTCATAGGAAGACCCTTGTTAAACTCTAAGAAACTGCATCTGGAAGGCAAACTTTTCAAGCTGTCAACAGCTCCAAATGTCAATTTGTTTGTAAAACGAACTCTGTGATATGATGGATGCATGCAATGTCGTTTTCAGCACGTTTTTAACAGAACTGCCGGAAATAGCTATGGTGATGAATCTAATCTTCAAATTCCTTTTTTATTTTACATTCTCCACGAACTCTGCCCCTCCTCCTAAATCCAAGAATAAGAAATTAACTAGAAGCTGAAAAGTCAATCCTCAACACTGGATCATTCTTTTCCCCTCTATTGGGATAATCATCGTTATGTCTTCTCATTTGGACTTAGTCGTTTTTTTTTTCCCAAAAAAATGTCTTTCTTCCCTGAATCAAACAAATGCATGTTCCTAAAAATTTAACATCTTAAAATTTTGTATTCCTCTCAATGTGAAATCAAATGGATATATACAGAGATAAGATTTATCTAAAGAGAAAAGAAATGTACTGAAAACTCTCCTCATGAGCTGATAATCAGGGAACTACATTTTACTGAAAAGGAACATAAACAATGAAATATTAAATTTTTTACAGCAAGTTTCTCTGACAAAAGCCTTGTTTTCCTCAAATGTATACTGATTATGGAATTGAGTCAAATTTATAAAAAATAAGAGACATTGATAAATGGTTAAAGGTTATGAGAAGGAAACTTTCAGAAGAAAAAATGAAATCAAAGTAATCTACAGTCAGATGCTCAAAGAATGCTCAAATTCCTGTTGATTAGAGAATGGCAAATGAAAATAACTCTGAGATACCACCTCATACTTATCAGAAATGACAAATGCTTGAGGAATGAGGGAAAAATAGGTACATTAATGAATTGTTGTTGTTGCTGTTCCTTGTCCTTTGTTCTCAAAAGGACCATGAGATGATGCCATGGCATGAAAGTGGATTGGATTTAAGGGAGGAAGGGCTGTGCAGATTTACCAGCATCATTTTCTCCTCTTGAGCCCCACTGAGTCCAGTGACAAGATGCAGATCAGGAAAATTAAAGATGGCCCTGGATGCAGCAGGAGAACTTGGCCTTTGTAAGCTAAGGTCTTTAACAAGTGTCAGTATGACTAGGGTAGTTGATGGAGTAGTGAACTGGTCCAACCATTCTTGAGAACAATTTGGAACTAGGCCCAAAGGGCTATCAAACTGTGCATACTCTTTGATCCAGCAGTACCACTACCAGTTCTATATCCCAAAGTAATCAAAGAAAAAGTAAGAGATTCCATATTTACAAAAATATTTATAACAGCTCTTTTGTGGTGGCAAAGGATTAGAAATTGAAAGAATGCTCATCTATTGGGAAGTAGATGAACAAATTAGGGCAAAGCAACTATGAGAAGCTCTGGGCATGCTATTATGTCTGTCTGGTAGAACACAATCTCAGAAGAAAGTAGGTGAGATTTGCTCAGCTGATTCAATGTGTTGTGTCTTTAACGCAGATTCTGTAGCTATGGATGAGAAAAATTGTATTTTATTAATTGTTGAATGACATATAACTGTTTCATTTCATTCTACCATCAAACATAAAATACCAGGGAAATACTTGAGTTCAGACTTAGTGCAGAACAACCCCTTCCCCTTACATCTCCTTTTCCTATTTCGCTAATAAATGTAATATATTTGTGAATGCATGTGTATGTTTAACCTTATTGTTTTGGTTGAGATGAAAGATTTTAGGTTGATAGAATGCTATCCCCCTTCTCCTTCTTTGTGTTTGTATATTCTTCATCTTTTGCGGGGGGGTTGCTGGTATTTATTTATTTTTTAATTTTTTTAATTAGATTTTTTATTTTTAGTTTATAACACTTAGTTTTACATGTTCTTGAGTTTCAAAATTTCTTCCCTTCCCTCCCCTCCCCCCCCAAGACGGCATGCAGTCCAATATAGATTCTACATTAAACTTACTTACACAATAGTCAAGTTGCAAAGAAGAATTATGAACAATGGATGTATATTATTCATCTTACACCCCACCGAATTGAGATATTAAGATTTTTACTTTTCCTACTCCTTTCCTTATTGCATATTTCTCTTTCTCTCCCATTTTGATGGTATTCTAAAACCATCAAACACAGTATAAACTCCCATAGGATCTCTTCATGTCCTATTTACTTTTCTCTATAGTCCTCAAAAACATTACAGTTTTGAGAGAACAGTTGTTTTCTTATACTTCTATTAGATTGTCAATAGATTAGCATTTATTAATCATGCGCTATGTGCCAACCACA
The DNA here is from genome assembly GCF_011100635.1 of Trichosurus vulpecula. NCBI lineage: Eukaryota > Metazoa > Chordata > Mammalia > Diprotodontia > Phalangeridae > Trichosurus > Trichosurus vulpecula. The sequence goes on along the minus strand of NC_050576.1, from coordinate 205,219,598 downwards.
GTGCTAAGTTTTATGTGCCAGCCACTGTGCTAAGCAAGGCAAAAAATATCCTCTGCTCTCAAGGAATTCACATTATAATGGTGAATATCAATTAAAAATATTTAGAAACAAGATGTGTATGCATAAATTGGAGGCACTCTCAGAGAGAAAATAGTAATATTAAGGAAGACTAGGAAAGACTTCTGGCAGAAAGTAAGACCTTAGCTGAGATTCAAAGGAATCTAGGGAAGAGGGAAGATAGAGAAGAGGAGGAAGGGAGTTTCCAAATGTGGATGTCAGCCAATGAAATCACTGGGAATAGGGAGATGGAATGTGATTTTCAAAGAACAGCAGAGAGACCAGTGTCATGGAATCTCAGAATAGGTAGAGGGAAGTAAGGTGTAGGAAGACAAGAAAAGTATGAATTGATTTACATTGAAGACTACAGAGAGGTCAAGAAGGATGAAGCTTGAGGAAATACTGTTAAATTTAGTGATTAGGTGATCATTAATAACTTTGGAGAGTACAGTTTTGGTTGAATGATAAAGTTGGAATTCAGAATACAAAGAGTTAAGAATGGGGCAAGATGAAAAGAAGTTAAGGACCTATCATAGAAAGACTGCTCAAGAAATTTGCATGTGAAAGGGAGGAAAGATATAGTCTGATGGCTAGCAGGGATGGATAGTTTAAGTGAAAATAAAAACATCATATCCTATAGACCCTTTCATCATATAGTCTCTCAATTGATCAATTGTCTTTGCCTTTATATGTTTTCTCATGACTACTGCATTTGCAATTCAAAGTTTCTGTTCCAATCTGATACTTGCATCAAGAATGTTCACACCCAGACCCATCCCACATAGTTTTATTATGCTCAGTTTCCTGAAATGATTATTCTCGTTTACTAGATTTTATCTTTTACTTTTGGGGAATATCATATTCCAAGACTTCCCCTTCTTTTTATTGGTAGTTGCCAAGTCTTGTATGCATGCTCCAGTCTGATGACTTTGCATTTGACATTTTTTTTGCCTTTCTAGCAGCTCTCAGCATTTTATTTTCTTTGACCTTTCAACATTTTAGCAATGACATTTCTGGGTATTTTCATGTCAGGGTTTTTAATAGAAGTGACTGGTGGACTCCTATTTTTACTTTACCCTCAGGTTCTAATTAATATGGACAGTTTTTATTTATGATATCATGAAATATGTCATCCAGGATTTTTCTTTCTTTTGGTCTTGAGTTTCAGGTAGTCCAATGATCCTTAAATTGCCTCTCTTTGGCCAGGTCAGTAGATTTTTGTAGTAGATGCTTTGCATTTTCTTATTTTTTTTCCAATTTTTAAATTTTGTTTTTAATATTTTTCTTGTATCATAGAGCCATTGCTTTATTTTCAAGACATTCTAATTTTCAGGGAGTATAATTCATGGGTAAAGTTTACCACCATCTGTTTTAAGATATTAATTCTCCTTGTTATTTCTTTCCCTCTGCTGTCATTTCTTTGAACATTATATTTTTCAGTCCTTGTTTCATTTTTTCCAGGTAGTCTTGTAGTCCTTGTGGCCAGGACATTCTTTACTCTGAGGCTTTACTTGTAATTGTTCTGGATTTACTCTTTTCCTCTTAGTTAATCTCTTGATCCCAGTTAGATCTTCATTATGTTTAGCCTTTTCTTCCCCTTATTTTGTCTCCAACCTTAGTTTCTGGATTAGGATTTTGTGTCCTCATCAGACTCTATTTTCTTCCATACTTTTGGTTGGTGTAGGCCTAGCCTGTTTGGTTTTAGATATGGTAGCCAAGATGAAGCCTACCTTCTGCAGGAATTCCTGCATATTGACTCAGTCTTATGGTGGTTTGACTTAGGTTTTAGCCTTGGCTACTTCAGTGTCTCCTTCTTTCATGGGCCTTAACCCAGAATTGTGTCCAATGTTTCTTACTTTGACCCTGAAAGGCTACAATGAAATGACTTCTATATATCTATCTATTAATTTATCTGTTTGTTTACTTTTATTTTTATTGTGCTGGTAGCAGGACTTCCACAAGACCCCAGAAGTTTTGCTTCTTAATTGATAACCTGACTTTTTCTCCTACTGGCCCTCTATGACTTGAGTGTGGGCTGCCTGGGCATTGGTTTTCCCAGGTGCTTTCCTGGTTTTATCTCCTGTTGTGGGTTAGACCAGGTTTCCTGGGTTCTGGGTGGGAAATGAGACATCTAGATTCTGGTTCAAGTTAAGGATGCCTGGGTGATTGTGGGGCCCTGTTTCCTACAATAACTGGGTCTCAGGTAATTAACTTACTCTGTGAACTGCTCTAGGACCTGGATCACTCATGTACTTTCTCTAATTTTCTCTGACTTGTCTCTACTCATGGCTTCTACAGGATTCAGGTCATTTTTAAATGCAGTTCTGGATGAGACTGAAGCTTTTATAGTTATTTTGCTTTAATTTTCTATATCATTATCCCTTTTGATGCATAATTAGAGCTTTACTGGGGTATTTCTGGGATACCACGGCTCCTCTAGAATCTAGATCTAGAGTTTAGATCTTAATGTTTCACCATCTTCCCACAATTAGGGATCCTGTAGTTAGTTTTCTAACTACAGGAATCTATAGGAGATTCATAAAGTTCACTTAAGGCTGAGGGTTTATTTTCCCCAGGTGGGGAGGATAAGGAGTACCTCTATGGCCATGATCCAGAGACACCAGGGATCAGGGAGGAAATAAGCTCCTTGACATGCAGCTATTATTGCTTTTTCAAAATCCCTTCTTTCAAAAGAAGTGTTTTTTCCATTTGATATCATCATCAACATCAATTAATATCAATTGTGCATATACAGGATGTACTGATGGTAGGATTGCAATACAAATTAAACCGAGCATTGTGCCTAATCTCAGGGAGATTGTAATCTGTTTTACAGATGGAAGTGGAAAAAGGGGATTCTAAGAGCAAAGTTATCCCCAGAAATATTCACAACATATTGAGTAAAAATGCTGTTTTAATGGTGTCTGAGAATATTTAATCTATCTTGTTCCCCCATGCAAATCTTTTCTTACCTTTCCCCCTTTTTCTTCCATCTCTCTCTCTCTCTTTGATCCAAGAAGATATTTTTAAAAGCACACTTTATTAATACCAGTTGTTTTTATATCACAGTAATTTGAGAATTTACCCTTATCAATCCCAGAACTGAATACTCTCTTTAAGAAACAAATAAAAACAACCAAATATGACTTCTCCCTTGAGCCTTGAATAAGCAAAGTACATGACAACACTGTCTAAGGCATTTGGCCCAGAAGAGAGCCATCCTAAGTACAAATTATGCTACTACTTCAATATTTCAATAGATATATAAAATAATTATTGTGGTTACTCCTAACAGTAGAGTTTGGAACCCATTCTTGTTTTTTTTAATGTGGTATAATTTTTGTCCATTATCTTCCAAAACTCTTTCATACAAAATCGATCCAGTGTCCTGGAGGCCTTGTTTTATCACTTTTAACCTTTTACGGTTAAACTTCTGACGGAGATGAGATGAACTAATATGCAGAAAGAAACACACTATTTGGCATAGCCAACATGGGAATTTGTTATGTTTGACTATGCTTATTTCTTAACAAGGTTGATTTTTGTTTGGTTTGTTTTGGGGGGGGTGGGGATTGTTTGTTTTCAATTGGAAGGAAGCGATAGGAATTAAAAAAATAATGGCTTATATTTAAAAATAAAATAAAAATTTGATAGCAAATCCATCCTATAAGTATGATTGTCAAACTTAGATTGTCAATCTGTTATCACTCCCTCTTGCAAATGACTAGCTCAGGTTTTTATACAATCATATGTGTTCTTTTTTTTGATTTATTGTACTGTTGTTTATCTAGGTCAAAGGTCTGTAACATACAGCCCACCATAGGCTAAGAATAGTTTTTTTAGAACTAAATTAGTTCTACTCCATTTAATATTTTTAGTTTTCAGCATTGATTTCCACAAGATTTTGAATTACAAATTTACTCCCCATTTCTACCCTCCTCCCAACTCCAAGATGGCATATTTTCTGATTGCTCCATTCCCCAGTCAGTCCCCGCTTCTGTCACCTCACTTCCCCCCAGCTTCTTTAAAGTTACTTTCTCGAAGGGCAAGATAGATTTCTATGCCTCATAGCCTGTATATCTTATTTCCAAGTTGCATGCAAAAATAACTTTTTTTTGAACATCTGCTTTTAAAACTTTGAGTTCCAAATTCTCTCCCCTCATCCCTCCCCACCCACCCTCCCTAAGAAGGCAAGCAACTCAACATAAGCCACATGTGTATCATTATGCAAAACCCTTCCACAATACTCATGTTATGACAGACTAACTATATTTTGCTGCCTCCTATCCTGTCCCACTTTATTCAATTTTCTCCCTTGACCCTGTCCCTTTTTGAAAGAATTTGCTTTTGATTACCTCCTCCCCCATCTGCCCTCCCTTCTATCATCCCCCCTTTTTTATCTCCTTCCTCCTTCTTTCCTGTGGGGTAAGATGCCCATTTGAGTATGTATGTTATTTCCTCCTCAAGTCAAATCCGATGAGAGCAAGATTCACTCATTCCCCCTCACCTGCCCCCTCTTCCCTTCCAATGAACTAGTCTTTCTTGAAACTTTTATGTGAGATAATTTACCCCACATTATCTGTCCATTTCTCCCTCTCTCAATATATTGCTCTCTCATCCCTTAATTTTATTTTATTTTTTCGATATCATCCCATACACACACACACATACACACACACACACATATATATGTGTGTGTGTGTGTATATATATATATTCCCTTCAGCTATCCTAATACTGAGGTCTCATGGGTTACAAATATCATCTTTCCATGTAGGAATGTATACAAAACAATTCAACTTTAGTAAGTCCCTTATGATTTCTCTTTCCTGTTTACCTTTTCATACTTCTCTTGATTCTTGTGCTTGAAAGTCAAATTTTCTCTTCAGCTATGGTATTTTCCCTGAGAAAGCTTGAAAGTTCTCTATTACATTTAAAATCCATATTTTGCCTTGGAGCATGATACTCAGTTTTGCTGGGTAGGTGATTCTTGGTTTTAATCCTAGCTCCATTGACCTCTGGAATATCATATTCCAAGCCCTTCAATCCCTTACTGTAGAAGCTGCTAGATCTTGTGTTATCTTGATTGTGTTTCCACAATACTCAATTTGTTTTTCTTTTTGGCTGTTTGCAGTATTTTCTCCTTGACCTGGGAGGTCTGGAATTTGTCAGCAATGTACCTAGAGGTCTTCTTTTTGGGATCTTTTTGAGGAGGCGATCAGTGGATTCTTTTAATTACTATTTTACCCTCTGGTTATAGAACATCAGGTCAGTTTTCCTTGATAATTTCTTGAAAGATAATATCTAGGCTCTTTTTTTGATCATGGATTTGGTCCAATAATTTTTAAACTATCTCTCTTGCATCTATTTTCCAGGTCAGTGGTTTTTCCAATGAGATATTTCACATTGTCTTCCATTTTTTCATTCCTTTGGTTCTGTTTTATAATATCTTGATTTCTCATCAAGTCACTAGCTTCTACTTGATCCAATCTAAGTTTTAAGGTAGTATTTTCTTCAGTGATCTTTTGGACCTCCTTTTCCATTTGGGTAATTCTGCCTTTCAAGGCATTCTTCTCCTCATTGGCTTTTTGGAGCTCTTTTGCCATTTTGGTTAGTCTATTTTTAAGGTGTTATTTTCTTCAGTATTTTTTTGGGTTTCCTTTAGCAAGTCATTGACTTGTTTTTCATGGTTTTCTTGCATCACTCTCATTTCTCTTCCCAATTTTTTCTCTACTTCTCTTACTTGCTTTCTAAATCCTTTTTGTGCTCTTCCATGGCCTGAGACCAATTCAGGTTTTTCTTGGAGGCTTTTGATGCAGACTCTTTCAGTTTGTTGACTTCTTCTGGCTGTATGTTTTGGTCTTGTTTGTCACCAAAGAAAAATTTCCAAAGTCTGAGTGAGTCTGAATCTGAATCTGTTTTCACTGCCTGTTCATGTTCCCAGCCAACTACTTGACCCTTGAGCTTTTTGTCAGGGTATGGCTGCTTGTAGTGTAGAGAGTATTTTGTCCCAAGCTTGAGGGGATTCACTGCTGTTTTCAGAGCTATTTCTCCACAGCAAGGTCTGCCACACCAGCATGGCTCCTCCCCCAAGAACTGCCAACCCAGACCTGACTCAGATCCTCCCACTCTGATCCACAGCTTAATTCCTCCCACCAGGTGGGCCTAGGGTTGGAAGCACCTGCAGCTGTTACTCTGGATGCAGCTTCAGAGCTGCACCACCTCTGCCGCCCCCTGGCTGGTGACTGACCACGAACTCCTTTCACTCTGTCCCCCGCAGCTTTTCCCACTAACCTTCTCTGTTGTCTTTGGTGTTTGTGGGTTGAGAAGTCTGGTAACTGCCACAGCTCACTGATTCAGGTCGCTAGGGCTTGTTCTGCCTGGCTCTAGGACTGGTTGGTCCAGGAGCTGCTCAGACTGGGTCTGCTATGCTCTGCTCCCTGCTCCATGTGATAGACCTTACCCAGCAACCATCCAGGCTGTCCTGGGCTGGAGCCCTGCTTCCCTATGCTATTTCGTGGGTTCTGTAGTTCTAGAATTTGTTCAGTCATTTTTACAGGTGTTTGGAGGGACCTGTGGGAGAACTTTAGGCAAGTCCCTGCTTTCCAGCCACCATCTTGGCTGACCCCAATCATATATGTTCTTGATCTTTAATCCCATTACTTACATGAAAGTTATAATTGGTAATATAGTAGAGTTTGCTTATACCTACCATATACATCCCTCCATTTTACTTTAGACTAATGAATTTTGATTCCCTGATAGCATTCTATGATATTTAATATTGATGTCAGTAAAATTGGGAATTTCTTTCAAGGAATTTCTTGCATTTAAAGTATTACATAATTTCTCACATGCAACCCAGTCTGCTCTTCTCCTCTTGTTTCAATTCTGGCATCAGTGCTGTTACTCATCTAGAGTGCCTGTATAGGATATGCATCTTGGTACTGATATTGGTAGTGAGGGACTAACAGAAGAATGACCATAAGAAAGTTATAGTTTCAGCAACATAAATTCATCTTTTTTCCATGTGAATTTCTAGGGCTATCCATTTGAATGCCTTTAGATCTTAGGAGGAGGCACTTTAGAACTTGATAAGGCCACAAAGTGGATCATCAGGAGAAACTTGTCATCTTACATTTTGACTTTGACAATATCACAGGACTCCATGACAATGTTAAATACCTTTCAGGTGGATGGAGCTCTCTGTTGATTGCTCCACTTGATCTTGCTCATCAAACAACTGCTAAAAAATCTCTCTACAAATATCTATCAAATAATTTTGTATGATATTAACATGGGAGATTCTTGCTGTAGCAGAGACTTTAAAGTTCTGTTTGGCTCTCTTAAATCATTCACTTGTTTTTCTTTTTTTCTTTCTTCCTTCCTTCCTCCCTTCTTTTCTTTTTTCTTCCTTCCTTCCTTCCTCCCTTCTTTTCTTTCTTTCTTCCTTCCTTCCTTCCCTCCCTTCTTCCCTCCCTTCTTTCTTTCTTCCTTCCTTCTTTCTTTCTTTCCTTCTCTTTCTTTCCTTCTCTTTCTTTCGTTCTTTCTTTCTTCTTCCTTCCTTCCTTCCTTCTTTCTTTTTCTTTTTAAAGACACAGATATTAAACACAATGAAATATGGTTATTTCATGCACCCCTCAGTCAATTGTGTGACCAAGAAATAGTCTGTTTTAGAAAATCATTTGTGATGACCTACCTTTTTCCTTCTTACATTTTTATGAAGTTGTACATTAATTATCATATAGATTTAATAAATATGAGAAAGTTTTCAGATAGATTAATGGATGATTATTTGTTTCTTCTTCACTCAGCATTGTGTTTTTCTTTTTTATTGTTTTGTTTCAGTAACTGTATACTCTGTGAATCTATTCTTCCATTTTCTCAGAATAACACATTTAAGTTAGAAGGAGAGTCCAGACAGCAGAGTGCAGGAGCAACTCAACAGAATTCTCCTAGCACTCTGCTGCAAACAAGTTTAAAACAGTGCCTCAAGTAAAATTTTGGAGTGGCAGAGCCAACAGAAGGCCAGAGGTTGGCATTTCTCCATCTTAAGACAACCTATGAGGTCCACTTGAAAAATCTGTAACACTTGGTTTGGTGCAGGCCTGGAGCATGACAGGAAGGCCAGTAGTGGACCCTGGTGGCACCTATGACAACAGAAACAGCAGTAGCAGCTTCAGGAGCTAGCACTGGTTATAGCTTATGCTGACTGGCAAATCTATTTACCGTAAGCAGTTTGGAGTTGTGTTTCCAGGAGCTTTATCATTGTTAGGGTAGTTAGAAAAAGTCCGTATAGATTGATGGTATGGGTGTAAGTCTATTATTTTGGGATCATCTGGAAAAAAAGTATAAACATGAGAAAGAGAAACACACTGGGAGAAAGGGACAGAAAGAGGTAGAATATGACAAATTTTCTCACGTAAAGGAAATATGCAAAGAAAATTTTTTATACTGGAGGGGAAAATGGGGCAGGGAGCATGGCAGGGAATGTGTGAACCTTACTCTCATTTTAATTGGTTTAAGGAGGGAAGAAAATGTATATTTACATATACATACACATTATTAGGTATAGAAATCTATCTTATACAATATGAAGATAGAATATATGGTGGAGGTATACTTTAAAGGGGAAAGCAAATCAATTGGGGGTGGCATTAGTCAGAAGCAAGACAGATTTTTGAGAAGGGACAAGATCAAAAGATAGAAGGTTAATTAAACAGAGGAAAATAGAATGGAGGTAAATGCATGGTTAGTGATCATGACTATGAGTATTTATGGGATAAGCTAACCCATAAAATGGAAATAGATAGCAAAGTGTATTGAAAACCAGAATCTAACAATATGTTGTATACAAGAGATATACCTGAGACAGAAAGACACATACAGAGTTGAAATGAAGGGTGAGAGCAGAGTCTATTATGCTTCCGCTGAACTAAAAAAGAGGCTTGGGTAGCAATAATGATCTCAGACAAAGCAAAAGCAAAAATAGACCTAAATCAAAGGGATAATTAGGAAAATTACATTTTGCTAAAAAAAAAGTACCATAAAAATTACATCAGGCTTCTCTGATAAAGACCTTATTTCTCAAATGTATAGGGTACTGAGTCAAGCTTATGAAAAAAATAGCCATTCTCCAATTGATAAATATTCAAAAGATACATGCAGGCAGCTTTAAGAAGAAGACATAAAAGCTATCTGTACTAGTAAGAAAAAATGTTCTAAATCACTATTGATTAGAAAAAAGGCAAATTAAGACAAATCTCACACCTATCAGAATTATCAAATGTTGGAGAAGATAAAGGAAAACAGGTACATTAATGAATTGTTGGTATAGTGGTGAAATGATCTAATCATTCTAATTTGGAATAATGCCCAAAAGGCTATAAAACAATGCGGATCCTTTGATCCAGCAATACCACTACTAGATCTGTACCCCAAAGAAATCAAAAGAAAAGGAAAAGGACCTCAGTGTACAAAAGTATTTATAGGCAGCTCTTTTGGGGTGGCAAAGAATTCAAAATTGGGGGGGATGCTCATCAAAGGAGTAATGGCTGAACAAGAAATGATAAGGGGGGGGGTCAGAAAAACAAAAACAAAACAAAGCAAACAAACAATAAAACATTCAAGGCCTATGTGAGCTAACGCAAATTGAATTGAGAAGGACCAGGAAATCATTATGCACCGTACCAACAATGTTGTGATGATGATCAACTGTGAAAAAGTGGGCTACTCTGATCAATATTCAAGGCAATTCTAAAGGACTCATGCTGAAAAAATGCTATCCACCTCCTGAGAAACAACTGATGAGTTCTGAGTACTTATTGAAGCATAATTTTCTCACTTGATTCTTTTTGGCCTTTTTTGTTATATGGCTAACATGCTTTGCAGGATTTCATATGTATAATTAATACAATTTTGATTGCTCTCTCACTGGGTATAGGAGAATTGGGAGGGAGAGAATTTGGAACTCAAAATTGAAAAAGAAAAAATGTTAAAAGATAAACAGATAAATTTGCATTTTTAAGAGAAGGCATATCAAAGGTCACCTAGTGCAACCCAGTTTTGATCAATATTCTTTTCCACAACATAAGCAACAAGTTGTCCTACAGACTGCCTGAAAATCTCACATGTGAGGTGACTCCTTACCTTGGAAAAGATTCCATTACATTTTTGGACAGGATTAATCCTTGAGAAGTTGTTCATTGTTGTTGACATCATAATTATTTTTTCCTTATATATAAAACCTGTATTTACCTCTCTTCTACTTCTATCCATTACTCCTATTTCTACTTTCTGGATCAAGGTAGAACAATTCAAATACCTTTTCCACATCCATCCAAGTACTTGAACATGGCCATCATGCCCCTCCCCTCCCCCCACCTTAGAACTGAATCTTCTTTTTGCCACATTACATAGCCTCAGTTTCTTTCAATGTTGATTCATCATTTTTGGACTCCTCTAGATGCAATCCAACTTATCTATAACCTTCCTAAAAGTCAATGTCCAGAACAAAACATAGTATCCCATGGTTTGACAAAAGAGTATTATGAAAATATTTTCCCTATTGCCCCTGAAACTTCCAAACATTCTTACTTTTTGCCTGTCATCCTTAAATTGTTTTATCTCAAATGTATTACTTTATATTTATTTTATTTCATCTTCTTTAATTTGACCCACAATCCTAGCCTGTGCTTTTTACCATCCCCCACTTTGTGTCATTGGCAAATTTGACAAATATACCATTTCTGCCTTCATCCAAATAAATAAATATTTTTTTTTCGGAGCACACCATACCTAAATCTCTCTACTTTAGACTCCCTTCAAGCTAACATTAATCTCCATCTAAAACTAATTATCATTATTATTTCAATCTGGTTGTTTAACCAGTTTTAAATATATCTATCTTTTCATCTAATCTATAACTTTGAATCTTAGGGGAAAAATGAATAAGGGATGCTTTGCTGAATTCTGAATACACTATATGTATACTATTTTCCTAATTTGCCAATCTTGTTTCCACTGAAGTTCAAAAGACATAGACCTAAAAGTCTATGGGTAGAAGGCTACTTGGGACCAGGCCATGCCTTGTTCTACAGCCCTAATCTAGGATCCCAGTTATTCTTGGATCTGGGAAATAGATGCAATGTTGGTGTCAAGCTCTACCCACTTCTAAAATCTATAGTTTCTTATGTCTTCTGAGAATTTGCCAATTCATGGTCACTGGCCTTGTCTATTTACTTTTGTAGTTACCTAGAGGAGATCTTTGACTTATATTAACTCCTGGAGTAGTCCAACTCAGACCACACTGGCTCTAGCCTGGTTTCCTACTGCATACCCAGAATCTTTTACCTTATCCTTTTTTCTTAAGTAGTCATCTTCCTGGAGTTTGTCATCTACAGGTCTTGGTCCCTAAAATATCCCTCCTAGAATGGGTGGTGATGCCTTCGGTAGGTTTCCTTGTCTAGTTACTTACCAGATCAGAATTTTTGACCTTTGGAATAGCTCAACCAGAGATGTTGCTGGCTTTAGGCCAGTCTTGAAAGATATCATCAGATCCCTAGTCCCACTGATCTTGACCTATTTCTTGAACCATCACCCAAAAATAGATTCCAATCCATAGAGCCATCTTTGTTTTGGGCCCTATTTCTTTGTGTTGTCCTTCCATGAAGTGGAGGACCTGTCTTACTTTTGTTGGTTCTGTTGTAGTTTGATTCCATATGTTTCTTTTCTTCATTGTTAATGGCTGTTCCTTAGGGAAACTAGATTTGGCTAAAAACTTTCAAGTCTCCATCTTAACTGTTATTTACCTAATTCTTTCATTTCAGGGATGAGAAAATTAAAAGCCAAGGAGATTAACTTACTTGCCTCATGGCACACACATGTAATAAGCATCAGAGGTAGGGGATGCACCTAGGTCTCCTCATACTAGTCAGTTTTCATTTTGATGCACCGCATTGTTTCTCTTTGAAGAGGAAGAGAACACTTGATCAGGGGATGTTAAAAAAGCCTTCATGAGATGTGGAGTTTCACCTGAGATTTGAAGGTAGAGATGAATAGGGAGTGTATTCCAGCCATGGGAGGCATCCACACAATTCATAGACGAGACTGTAAGATAAAATCAGGGAACAGCTGATAGTCCAATTTGGCTGAAATGTAGAGAATTTGAAAGGAAGTAATGTGAAATAAGACTAGAAAGACAGATTGGGGCCAGATGATGGAAGACCTTAAATCTGAGGCTAAAGGGTTTATATTCTACCCTATAGGTAATAGGCAATCACTATAAGTCAGATTGCTACAGGAGGAAAATTATTCCATATGAAAAATATCCATGTGAAAAAATCTATGCAAAAGAAGAGAGAATGAAAGTAGGGAGACTGGTTAGGAGGCAATTGTAATAATTTAGCTGAATAAGGCACATTCTCTACACCTAAATACTTTACAATATACCAGGTGGTATACTGTATTCTGATCAATTAAAATCAACTATAATTCAGCATCTCTAAAGAGAACTTGTGCTGGGAGCTGACTTTTCTTTTTTTTAATTAGATTTTTTTATTTTTAGTTTACAACACTTAGTTCCACATGTTCTTCAGTTTCAACTTTTCTTCCCTTCCCTCCCCTCACCACTGCTCCCCAAGACAGCATGCAGTCTGGTATAATTGTACATAAACCTTCACATCAAACTTATTTACACAATAGTCAAGTTGCAAAGAAGAATTATGACCAATGGAATGAATCATGACAGAGAAAAAACAAAACCAAAAAAAAGAGGGAAAAAAAGAGAAAATACTTTGCCTAAATCTGCATTTAGACTCCCCAATTCTTTCTCTGGATGTAGCTAGCTTTTTCCATCATGAGTCCTTTGAACTGTCTTTGAGCCTTGTGTTGCTGAGGAGAGCCAAGTCTATCAAAGTTAGCCATCACAGAATCAATATGTCTGTGGTTGTGTTTAGTGTTCTCCTGGTTCTGCTCCTCTCACTCAGCATCAGATTATGTAGGTCTTTCCAGGTTATTATGACATCCTTGTCTTCCCCGTTTCTTATAGCATAATAGTATTACATTACTTTCATATACCACAACTTGTTCAGCCATTCCCCAATTGATAGGCATCCCCTAAATTTCCAATTGTTTGCCACCACCAAAAGAACTGTTATAAATATTTTTGTACATACAGGTGGGAGCTGACTTTTCAAAAGCGAATGAAAACATCATGCTTGCCCTCAAATCTCTTAAAATCTACTAAGGAGATATGGCATTAAATTTATGTTATCATTCGATGTTGTCCCAGTGAATAGCATTTTGTTGCTAACTAAAATGCTATGTGGCAGCTGTCATATTTCTTAACCTGCTCTGACTCAATTCCATTTTATTCTTTCAGCAACTAAAGAACCTAATTTTACGATTACATTTGTAATTCACCTTTAGGCCTCCTCATACGCTAGCTCCCAGAAAGAGGTGCTATTTACTTACTATTTACTTACTGCACATTTGTTTTAACCATCATGTTAATGTTAGCATGAATTAGGCCCCAGAGAGGTAATATCATTTCTAAAAAACTGTCTTGAAGACAGAAAGCTGAAAAATCAGAGGTGGAAAAGGAATCAAGGTGCACGGCCTATATTTCCAAGTCCATATTTCTTGCTCAAATTCACAGCCCCCGATCCAAAGAAGCAGCTATTAGGCTGCGAAGAGAATGTGTGAAGGATGGTGATGACTGAATAGAGATGTCTGCCAGGAGATTCTGGAACAGAGCCGATGAGGTCATGATAAATGTTTTAGCAAGGCTCTTTCTTTACCTTTTACCTGCTCTCCATGGGAAGGCCACACAAGATTGCAAACCTCTTTCAGAGCCCCAGCTCAGAGGTGGATGCTTTGTCTCAGTGCCCAGCTTGTGACCTCCTAAGTATGCTACACTTCAGTAAAGCTCTCTGAAGACTATGAAAATGACCACAGGAATGATTGAGCAATGTCCTAATCTATATTGGGGATAGCCTGAATAGACTATGATTCAATTGGGTTTATTTCAATTGAATTCAGCAAGCTTTTAATAAGCATCTATCTTGAACAAAGTATTCTTTTAAGTGTTTAGGACAAACAGAAATGCAAAAGTTCTGGTCCTTATTCTACTAAGGATGAGGGTGGGGAGTGGGGAAGGAAGAATGACAACAGAGACACTGAAAAGTAAACACAAAATAATGAGAGGGAGTGGAACACTCACAACTGAGGCTGAGAAGTTGTTAAGGAGGAAGTGTCATAAGAGCTGTATATCAAAAAGAACTAGGGATTGCAAGAGGAACAGATAAGATTGAAGGCAGGTGGGGAAAAGGGAGTTTGTTCTGTGAAGTTTGGATTCAGTCAAAGGGCCACACTTGAGGACCTAGAAGGCCAAATGTGCCCTCAAGGCTACAGGTTCCCCACTCCTGCCATAGAGTGTTGACCTTAGATTGAGAAAGACTTGAGTCCAAATCCATCCTCAGACACATATTACCTGTGTGGTCCTGGACAAGTCAATAATCTTGAATTGGCCTCAATTTTGTTATTTGTAAAAGAGGGGTAGTAATAGCATCTAACTCCCAAGGTTATTATGAAGATAAAATGAAATATTATTTGCAAAGATATTTGCAAACTTTAAAGTATTGTATAAATGCTATTGTTATTATCATTGATTTTATTAATGTGGGGGGGCATAATCATTCTTTTTTACTAGCTTCCTCCCTGACCTAGGTTGTTAATAATCATGTGCTGAATGGAATTAAATTAGAATGAAATTTTTATTCAGACGAGTCTTCTCTGTAACTTATTCACAGAATTTATGCATTATAAGAAAAATATATGTCTATGGAGGCACTGCTTGTTTTTGTTCAGTTGTGCCTGATTCTTCATTACCCTGTGGACCATGGGGTTTTCCTGGCAAAGACGCTGGAGTGTTTTGCCATTTCCTTCTCCAATGAATTAAGGCAAAGAGAGGTTAAGTGACTTGCCTAGGGACACACAGTTAGTGACATCTAAGGCTGGATTTGAGGTCTGGTTTTCTTGATTTCAGGCCCAGCACTCTATCCACTGAGCCATCTAGCTGCCTATGGAGACACTATATGTGTGTGTCTGGTGTGTCTGTGTGTATGTATGTGTATATATATACATATGTATACATACATACATACACACATACATGCATATACATACAATATGTATATGTGGAGAGAAAAAGAGAGGGAGGGAGAGAGAGGAGAAGGAGGAAGAGGAGGAGGAGGAGGAGGAGAGAGAGAGAGAGAGAGAGAGAGAGAGAGAGAGAGAGAGAGAGAGAGAGAGAGAGAGAGAAAGTTCAGGGAGCTATTGGCACCAGAAGTCTGGCTTCCTGATATTTGGCAGTATAGTCTTGGTTCTGGCATTTAGCTCTGGACTTTATTTAATACCAACTTTAACCTTGGTTTCCTTTTGTACATGGGAAGTTGCACCCAAAGAAATAGCATTCTCCTGGCAAAAAAGAATTCTTTGATATGCTAGGATATTATTTCCCTGTGATGGCAGGAAGACTCCGAGTGCACAGTTCATTAGGGAGTCAGAGGAGCTCTAGAATTTATAAAATGTTCACCATGAGGAAAATTTATTATAAGGGTATTTTTCTAAAATAAGTGAGATGCTGATTCATTAATGTGTTGCTGAAAACTACATATGTGATCCCCCTTTCATGGAACCTTCAATTCTTGTTTGTCAAACAGAGTTGGGCTCAACTTTAACAAATCCTTCATTTGGGGGGGCTGGGTCTTATCCCCCACCCTCAGCATCCTTCTGTCTAGCTGTAAAAAGACAATTTAGAGGCAATCAGCACTGCCTTCAATACAACTCTGTCATCAGCCACAGGGTATAAATCAAGACTGTGAATATTCTGAAGATTTGCCCAATGTCAACATTATTACAGGAGTTATCACCACATCTGGAAGGCTATTCAGTATATTCCCAGATAGGTAATTTCATGGAAGTGGACAAGGCTGTGGAAGGAGTACCATGCTGGAAACTAACCATAATAATAATATCATAAAAATGCTTTATATAGCCCCTTTTCATCCAGTGACGTGTCTATTTCAGTTCCAGACCATTCTGATGATTGCTCATGTTTCGGTGACTTTTTGGTAGCTTACGCAAGTAGCTCACAGTCTCAAGGCAACTTCAGAGGCACAAACCTGGACTGTCTCGGTGGTACTAGTAGACCTATGACATAGTCCTCGTTGGGATCCCAGAGTGTCATTACCAAAATAGAGCTTGTGGAGAGAGTGCTCCTGCCCAAACATGTTTTATGTGCCAGAGGATGTTGAAATCCTGCCCTGCTGGCACACACTTTATTTACCGTGATGGCTTCGCCTTCATGAGTTGGGGCTTATTCTGTTTGGGTTGTGCTGGCCAAGGTCATCATTGCATCAATTTTGAACCCACAAATTGCTATTAGTGAGGAGACTTGTTAGTCTCTATTCACAGCAAAAGCTGAGTGGAATCCCTGCCTTACTTAGGACGTGGCAGAGCTGACTTAGTCAGAGTTTCTTGGAGTCAGCCCGGAAAGAAGTCAGCTACCAAAGATGAGTCACTGTTCAGTGAAAACCTTCTCTGTAACTTACTCACAGAATTCAAGCATTACTAAGAGAAATTACATATGTCTGTAGAGACACCAACTATAAATAAATATATATGTAGCTATATATCTATATATAGATATGTATCTATATATGATCTCTATGTGTGTATGCATATTTTTCCCCAAGGAGTTATTGGCACCAGAAGCCTGACTTCCTGGTATTTGGCAAATATAGCCTTGGTTCTGGCATTTAGCTCTGTTGAGCTTCACTTAACACACAGTATAACCGAGGTACCTCTTGTACCTGGGGAACTAAACCCGAAGAAGTAACGTTTTGCTGGCAAAGCAGAATTCTTTGGTATGTCAGGACATTATCTCCCTGGGTTAGCAAGAAGATTTCAAGTAAACAATTCAATTGAGAGTAAGAGGAGCTCTAGAATGATGGCAGGTAGAGGGCCTGGGAAAGACAGGGATAAACCAGGTAAAAGGCACAGGGGACATAGCTACCTTACTCTGAGGTAAAAATGAACTGAGTTTAAAATATCATCAAGAATAGCATTATGAAATTAATACAAATTAGTATTAAATTAGTATCAAATTATAAAGTTTTATTTTTAATTAATAAATCACCAAGGGCAGATCTGTTTATAACTGAACTTTCCCATCAAAAGAAATTATTCAGAGAGAAGTATTTAAATTTGTCTTCTCTATTTTCTTTCACCAGGAAAAAAAAAGGCAGCTACTAATGATAGTCTTCCTTAAAGTTATTTTTATAAAATATATTTATAATTTCTGTCTAATTAGTTTTGAATTTGTGATTACATAAAGTGTTCAGTGGTTCATTTTTGTGAATGAGGAAACACACAAAAAAGGAGGAGGAGGAATTGTGCCTGACATGATAGAAAATGAAAAAGGACACAAGTTTGGACTTCCTATTTAAATCTGGAAAGGTAGAAGGAATTTTGCTTTTGTTTTCTCTATCCCTCACCCCTATCTCTTGCATTGGGGACTGAGGAGATATGGGTGAGAATCATATTTATGATGACCGCAATATTTTATTATAATATTATACTCTTCAAATGGAATAACAACTCCACCTGCACCTAATGACCTCTTCCTGGAAACCACTGACAAAAGTGTCAGTGGGAAGAGCCCTGATAAGCAGGGAAGTGCCTGAGGCAAGTTTATTCTTTCCATAATTTCCTTTCCTAAGTCCCATCTTACCCTTAATCAATCAATAAGTATTTATTAAGCACACACATTGTGCTGAATGCTGGGGATACAAGGAGCTTACAATCTAACTGGGGAGACAATATGCAAACAAATATAAACAAAATAAACTGCACCTGGGATAATTCACAAATAACAGAGGGAAAGCACTGGAATTAAGAGGAATTAGAGAAGGATTCCTGTAGGAGGTAGGATTATAGTTGAGACTAAAAGAAATAAGCCAGGGAGGTCAGTACTCAGAATGAAGTAGGGATGGTATCCCAGACATGGGTGACAGCCCAAGCAAGTGCCCAGAGCAAAGAAGTGAAGTGACTTATTCATGGACTAGCCAGGTGAGTGTCACTGAATCAAAGACTATGCTTTGAGGAGTTGTAATAGTAATTAAGGTGGGACTTTTTGTTGTTGACCTTTAATGATTCTGGCCTTTGCTTGAATGGGGCAGATAAAGTGGGATGTTTTTGTATTTCTCTGCACTGAGACAATTGGGAGTCATTGATTTGTATCTGATGTGGTATTGGGGGTGGGTAACTTTTCCACACCCAGCCTGGGTGAGGTCAGCCCATAGGGCCTTGAACAGGATATATAAGCACAGAGGTTAGCCTTCTCTCTTGGAGCTCTGAGCCGCAGCAGGAGTGGCACATGAATCTCGGCCAGCCATCATAATGAGCTCCCCGGCTGAATACTCAGATGTTGATAACTACGAATTGTATTTGGTCTGTAATTCAGGGTGCTGGTTTTTTTTCCCCCTGAACTAAGTAAATGATAGTTGTATGCTGGATTAAAGTAAGATTGTTAACCCTTTAACATTGCTTTCCTTAAATAAAGCAGATCAAAAGGACCTGGGCTTGCAGTGTTCTGTGAGCTGGTTGTTGTTGGTTTTACACTCTCACAG
Source organism: Trichosurus vulpecula (assembly GCF_011100635.1). Classification (NCBI taxonomy): domain Eukaryota; kingdom Metazoa; phylum Chordata; class Mammalia; order Diprotodontia; family Phalangeridae; genus Trichosurus; species Trichosurus vulpecula. The sequence continues at coordinate 205,200,849 of NC_050576.1, read as the reverse complement.
CAGCTGCTAGCTGGATTGTTGATAATTGTTGATACAGGAGTAAGGTGTAAGAAGTTTAGAAAGGTAAAAGGGGGCTAGGTAATATAGGCAGAGTATTTGTATTTGATCCAAGAGGTAATTGGGAGCCACAGCTGTGAGTGATTATTAAGTAAAGCAGTGACATAATCAGAATTGCCTTTCAGGAAAATCACTTTACTGGCTGAATGAAGAATAGATTGGAGGCAGGGAAACTCATCATCATGCTATTGCAACAATCCAGATTTGAGGAGACAAATTCCTGTGCTAGAGTGGTGGCAGTGTGAGGAGAAAAGGGCACATTTTTTGAGAGATGTTGCAAAGGTGAAACCAGCAGGGCTTGGCAACAGCTTGGATTTTGGGATAAGAGATTGTGAGTAATCCAGGATAATTCCTAATATTCAAGCCTGAGGGATCGAGAGGATTTGTTCTCTATAGTAATAGAGAGGGTTTAGAGGGAATGATAATGAATTCCGTTTTTTGACATGTCGAGTTTACGATGTCCACTGGACATCCATTTTGAGATATCTGAAAGGAAATTGGACCAAAGGCATCGAGTAGGGAAATATCATGCCCTGGGCCTGGTTGAAAGGAGGAATTAGGAAATATGATGTCTCTACTCACACAAAAGTGGGTGCTATTCAAGAAGGAGTAAATAATTTTCTACTAAAATAAGTATCTCCAACTATAGATATAGCTACATCAGAATCACAGATTTAGAGTTAGGAGAGAGCCTCAGGATGCTTAATTAGACCTTCTCATGTTACAGATGAGAGTGCCAAATGATGGCGGAAAATCTTTTCTTTCTAACAATGAGATAGGAGGCACCAGATTTTTGGTATATTACATGCATAAATTATATTTAGCTCCATGGAACCTCAAGTAATATTTTCTTTTAACTAGCTAGAAAAAGTCTAACTTTAAAAATATTTTGAAAGAGGTTTGATTAATCTGATTTTGCTATCTTAGGCAAAAAATGAGAATGGTTTCTGAAAATGTCTGTTCCTTTCATTACCTTAGTCTGCCCATCACCTCATTTTAATTTGGCTATGTAATACTAACGCTACAGAAAATTTTTACATCCTGACCAGAAATTTGATTTTGGAATCAAGATTTGTTAAGATTATATCTTCAGCTAGTTTTATTTTTTATTTGTTCATTCTTTCAATAACCACTTTATAATGTTTAATATATGCAAAGTACCAAGGGGCATACACAGAAAATTAAGATTAGTTCTTGGATTCATGATCCTACAAGATTTAAAATCATATACTTTGATGCATTCTAGTAGATACACACATTTACTAAGAATAAAAATAAAAGAAGGTAATAGGATTTGAAAGCAGCTAATTGGCATGTTTAAAAAAAAAGGTGCTGGGCCTGGAGTCAGGGAGACTTCTCTTAGTGAGTTCAAATCCAGCCTTAGATACCTACTAGCTGTGTGATCCTGGGCAAGTCATTTAACACTTTTTGACTCATTTTCACCCTCTGTAAAATGATCTGGAGAAGGAAATGGCAAGTCACTCTAGTACTGTGCCAAGAAAAAGGGGTCACAAAGACTCAGACATGAATGAAATAACTGAAAAGTGGGATTTGAACCTGAAACCAAGAATATTTAAGGTGATTCATTTACTTTTTTCCCCCCAATATTTCATTCAACAATAAATATTTACTAATACCCCAACATATTCTAAGCACTATACTATGTTATAGCAATAAAGAAGTGTGATTGACAACTCTAGATTCAAAGAGCTTATAATAAAAAGGCAAGATAAGACTCTGTTTTTTCTGTTATAGTTTTGCAACTTTGTTTCTTTACCCTCATACACTCTGTGTCCCCTATTCTATTTTCACTCATTTGCCAAGGCTTATCAATTTTATCTCCAAACATATCTGACCCCTTCTCTCTACTCACACACATGGTCATCATCCTAATTCAGACCCTCACAACCTCCTCCTTAATCTGCTAATAGAGTTATAATTGTAGTCTCCCTCTCCCCAAACCATATTCCACATAGCTTCCAAAACAGTATTCTAGAAGGATAGATCTGACCATGCCACTCCCCTGTTCCAGAATCATTCCCAAATATGCTTAAGCTAAAATACAAACTCTCTTTGGCAATTAAAGCTCTTCATAACTGCCCTCAACCTTTTTTTCCAGCCTGTTTCAGGTCAGTTGCCCTCGCCCAGGCTGTATCCCATCCAAACTGGCCAAATTGCTTTTCTCTGTCTCCATGGATTTTCACTGGCAATTGTCCATTATAAGTTAATATAGGTGTGTGAATCTCCCAAAATTTTCTCCCCTTTCGACATTCACTTTTCAGAATCTTTATTTTCTTTCAATATTTAGAGTCTTGCTTTTTAAGATCTTCAATGAAGGAATTAAAGGAAGGTGTGATATGAAAGATGTTATAAAAGGTAAGATATCAGAGGTAAGATTATGGAAGTTCTAATAAGAAGGAGATAACTACAAGCTCAAACTTGGAAAAAAAAGTTTTAAGGAAGAGACATAGAGTTTCATATGGAAGAACAGAGAGGATTTTCAGTGCATCCATAATTATTTGTTGACAAATTAAAAATCATGAACATTACAACCCTGGAAAAAATATTCCCAGAACTTCTAAATAAATGGAGGGGGGAGATAAGCATCTTGAATTAAAAGAATCATGAATTATCTTTGAGAATCAAACAAACAAACCATGTCCAAGATGCATTGTGCTTAAATGTGACCATTTCAATGACAGAAATATTAAAGAAATATCACTTTTGCAGGTATAGAAAGTATCAATCAGATGGTAGAGCTTTGAATAAGCAAGACCAATTAGCAAGCTAATACAAAAATTAAGAATGAGTGATGATGTCCTGAACTAGGGTTGAAGGTGGATGAGTGGAGAATAGGTAGTAGATACAAAAGGTGCTTCAGAGAAAAAAAATTGGTAATTCTCAACATCTGGTCAGATATGAGTTATTAAGGAGTGTTAGAAGGAAAGGAAATTCCTGAAATTGTGAATTTTGGTGACTGGAAGAATGATGGTACACCACAGAAATAGGGAACTTTAAAAAGATGTTTATAGGCAGAGTTGAAGAGAGGAAAGAAGCAAGTATTCTTGATGAAAGGAAGGGCACGAAGAAAGGCAGAGTTAGTAAAAATGGGTTCAAGTTAAGGATGCTTTCCAGGGTTAGAATAATGAGCTTATTTGGTTAATTAAAGTAGACTGAATCTGAAACATAATTCAGCCTTTGCTCAGCAGTAGTAGGTAGGTAAAAGATGAAACTGGAGTTTTGTGGGGGAAGTTTATAACTACAGGAATATATTTCTAAGTCCTAGGCATTAGAAGTAATAGTAAAATCCTTAAAAGTAGATGAAATCATTAAGATGTCAAAAGGAGCATTTGCTTGTGCATGACTGTTAGCTTCATCAAAAGGCTTGGAAAGAAGCAATGGGAGATAGGGATGAAGTTGTCTACTAATGGATATACCCCCTCTTTCCAGCATTCTTTAAGCTCTGAACACGTTAGACTCTAAATGAGGGTAAACCTACATGGGCAGTATTGGAAACTGACCTTTAAAAGGAGTCTTGTGGGTAAATCCAGCTTCTATTCATTGAAGAAATGCTTGCAGGTTTTCCTGTTTAAAAAAAAAAAACCTAAGGTAAAGCAAAGAAGTCTCCTCTGCTATCATTTACATGGTTCTAAAAATGATATCCATATAAGTTAGGAAAATGAAGTTGAAGGGATAAATTTTAACAGTATTTTTGGACAAACTGATATTCTTTTTGTTAGCATCCTTTTCTTTTTATTTCAGTTCTAAATTCTCTCCCTTCTTCCCACTCATTGAGAATACAGGCAAAATGCTATCAACTCTGCATGTGAAATCATGCAAAGTGTATTTCCATATTCCCATAAAACCAAAAGAGAAATTTAAAAAAGAAAATTATACTTCAATTTGCACTCAGAATTCATCAGTTCTCTCTCTAAAGATGGATAACATTTTTTTTCCATCATGAGTATTTTGAAATTGTCTCGGATCATTGTATTGATCAGAGGAGCCATGTTTTTCATAGCTGATCATCATTAAAATATTGCTTTTTCTATGCACCATGATCCCCTGGTTCTTCTCACTTCATTTTACATCAGGTCATACAGATCTTATTTTTCTTTCCTTCTGAAACCATTCCCTCATCATTTTTGATAGTACAATAGTACTCCATCACAATCATATGCCCAACTTTTCAGCCATTCCTAAAGTAGTGAGCATCCTTTCAATGTCCATTTTTTACCACCAGAAAAAGAGCTGCTATAACTATTTTTTGTACGTATAGGTCCTTTTCCTTTTCCTTTGGTCTCTTCAGGGGTACAGATATACTAGTGGTGTTTCTGGGTCAAAAAGTATACACAGCTTTATAGCTCTTTGAGGACAGTTTGAATTTTTTCTTCAGAATGAATAGGCCAGTTTACTACTCCACAAGTGTATTACTGTACTGTTTTGTATACCTATTTTTTCCTCATCACCTCCAGCATTTGTCATTTCTGATAGATGTGAAGTGCTACATCAGAGTTGTTTTAATTTGCATTTCTCTAATCAATAGTGATTTAGAGCATTTTATATGACTATTGATGTTTTTGCTTTCCTCTTCTGAAAACTGTCTGTTTATAGTCTTTCATCATTTATCAATTGGGGAATGGCTCTTATTATTTTTTCATAAATTTGACTCAATTCCCTACATATTTGAGAAATAAGATCTTTATCAGAGAAACTTGCTGCATTTTTATATTTATTTTTGATATTGTTCATTTTTATGGTACTTTTTATCAAAATGTTGTTTCCAAGGTTATATTTTTAAATTAGGTCTACTTTTACCATTGCTTTCTTGAGATCATAATTACTACCCCTGCTTTTTTTAAACTTCAGCTGAAGGATAATAAATTCTACTCCAGTCCATTATTTTAGCACTCTTTTGTTTGTTTCTGTCTCAAATGTTAATGAAATTAAAATAAAAAAACTGTATTATTGAATTTCAGTTTCTAATCCATTCTGCTGCCTGGTTCTATTTTATGAGTGAAGTCATACCATTCATATTCACAGTCAAGATTGCTAACTGCATGTTTCCCCCATCGTACTTTCTTCTGTTTATCCTTCTATCTTTCTTTTTTTATCCTGTCTGTGTTGTTTCTCACCATTACCTTACTTAAACTTCCCCTTCTTTTATCATCCCCCACCTCCACATTTCTTATCTCTTTTCCTTCCTTCAATATTTTTGCAGCTCTTTGACAAAGGTATTAATTCTCTTTTTCATAATTTCTTGCATCACTCTTATTTCTTTCCCCAATTTTCCTCTTATCCCTTTAAAAAAATGCATTCTGGAATCTTTATTCATCTTGGAGCCAATTAGCATTTTTCTTTTAGGGCATGTTTATAGCTATTTTCTCATTCTTGTCTCCTTTTGAGTTTATGTCTTGGTCTTCCCTGCCATCACAGTAGTTTTTATGGTCGTTATTTTTTGTTGTTGTTTGCTCATTCTGGCCTGTTTATTGAATTTTAACTTTTTTGTTAAAGTTGGACTCTGATCATTTGGGGGTAGGGAGGCATTCTCACAAGATTCAGGCTTTTTGTGAAGATTAGTTAGAGGAGAAGAGTAGAACTCAGGAGGTGAGAAAGGGGCAGAGCTCCAAGGGAGGGGCACAGTTTTCAGGCTTTTTTGTGCTGCTGTTTTGAGGAATAGCTCTGAGTGCCTCAAAGCTTTCAATACTTCCAAGGTAGTGTTATCCAGTGAAGGGCATAGTCAGTGCTGTCTTGGTCTGAGCTCCAGTCTACCCAGGAAGGGCCCCTGCTCCCCAGCATCTACAACTGTTAGCAACTGTGGCCAGGTGCCCTGTTCTCCTGTAACTACAACTGCTATTTCTCCTCTTTGCCTTGGAACTGCAACCAGGGCCCCTGTTCCCTTTTTACCAACCACTAGGACACTCTCTCCCCTGTAACTCTGACCCAGAACTTCTTATGGGCAACAGAGTCGCCAATAAGCACTAGCTATACCCAGTGCCAGCAAAAGGTACTCTCTGATCCTTTTCTGACCAATTGTCTAACTCTCTTACCATCTCAGTGCTCAAAACTCCTGAAGCTGCTGCCACTATCACAGCTAACTCCAAAGTCAGCCAATGGTGCTGTAGCCATATGCTTTGGGCAGACCCATACCTTGATGTCACAGACATTTCCTGCCAAGTTCCTAAATTTTCTTCGGCTGGAAAATAATGTTTCAGTCTGACATTTTGTTTGACTCTGCTGCTTGAAAATTTGATTTTAAAAGTTATTTTAAAGTTGTTTGGAGAGGAGGAACGTTGAAAGAATTCAGTTGACTATACTCTGTCAACTTGACTCTAACATGATGATAACAAGAAAAGCTCAGAGAATTAGTGAAGAAATTTAGATATTTAACACATGTATCAATTTACTAGTATACAAAATTATCATAATGTAATAATAAAATCTAAGTAGAAATAACACTATGACATTCTATCCACACATATATATGTGTATGTATTTGATGAGTTGTATATATGTAAGAGAGAATCAGTCTTTCACTATCCTAATCACAGAAAAAAAGAGTTGGATAGCGTGGTGTTACACTAACTCAAAATGGTCAGATGATCCCTTTATGAGGCACAAATTATTTCCTTGAATGAGTCTGAAGGGAAGGAATCTGATAAGATGAAGAATGAGAGACTCCATCTCTGACCTTTAAAATGCAGTTTACTGAGTCTAAAGAGGAATGGTGTTCCTGGTGAGATGTACAGAAATTACAAAGTGTAACCTGAAGAAGCCCTATGCAAATAGGAGAGTGAAATCACTGGTGCATGCAACCACCACAAGGAAAGGAATCAGAACTTTATTTACAATTCTTTACTAAAATAAAAAGTGTTTCTATATAATTGCACATAGGTCTTTTCCCTCTATCTTTGATTTCTTTATAGCATATACCTAGTCAATAAACATTTATTAAATGACTCCTATGTATCAGGCACTTCGCTAAGCACTGGATATGCAAACACATACGCACACACACAGAGTGAGAGTGAGAAAGTGAGAGAGTGAGTGAGCAAATGAGAGAGAGCAAGAGAGAGGGAGAGAGGAAGAGAGATAGAGAATCCCTGCCCCCACGGATCTTATAATCTCATTTGTTGTTATTGCTGTTATGCAGTTGTTTCAGTAGTGGAGAACTCTCTGTGATCCCATTTGGGGGTTTTCGTAGCAAAGATACTGGAGTAGTTTACTGTTACCTTATCCAGCTCATTTCACTGATGAGAGAACTGAGGCAAACAAGATTCAGTGACTTGCCAAGATTTATATAGTTAGTAAGTGTCAGAGGCCAGGTTTTTATTTAGAAAGAGGAGTCTTCCTGACTTCAGGCCCAGCACTCTATCCTTTGCACCACCTAGCTGCCCTACAATCTAATAGGGGAAGAAAAAAAAAACACAAAAGAAAGCAGAAAAGTGGAGGGGAGGAGCAAAAGGTACCTGATTAGGGGGTATAGAGGAGAAGTCAGTCAGAGAAGTTTCAAAATAGTCCAACCACGTTAGAAATGAGGTGTCTGAGCTGAGGTCTCTCCTTAAATGGAGCTTTTGGAGTGATGGTCTTAGGCTCTAATCAGAACGGCAGAGTGTAGTAATAAGATAGAGTACCAATACTGAGGATATCTTACAGACTGATGAGATTGTCCCAATAATGTGCTTGCCCGGGCATGATGAAGTGAATCAGGGAATGTAACGGCAAGTAAAGTGGGACTTTTGCTGTTTTCACTTTTGGAATGCTTCTCAGCACTAAGGTAACCAAGTGCCCTTGCTTGGGTCTTGCCTTTGTTTGAATCAAGACTCTTTGAATCAAGAGTCTTTGATGATCTGCTTAAGTCACAAGAAAGCCTAGGTGAGGTGAGTTTGAGTCACATGGTTGTGATGCGCTCTGTGGGCTGACCCTGAAGAAGTATATACATACTCTGAGGTTAGCGTTTTGCTTTGGGGGCTCACTCATTGGAAGAGTGTTCGTGTGATTTGGCCAGATCATAATCTGGCTAGCCATTAAAGAGCCCCACCCCCAGCTTTGAAAACCCAGATGGTGCTTCTCTCTCTGGTAACTATGTATATATTGCTATGGACAGACAGTTAGAAGCCCTGTGTGCTGATTTTTTATATTCGTTCTGTTTATATAATTTCTGCTTGTAATTTTAGTTTGTGTTTTATCTGAAGTTTGAGGTGCTTTTTCCCTGAACTAAGTGAATGATGTATGTATGTTTAATTAAAGTGAGATTGTAAACCCCTTAAAGTTGTTTTACTTAGAAAAGCAGAGAAAAGAACCTGTGCTTGCAGCCCTCCTGGGTGCTGGTGTTATTGGCATTACACCTCCACAGCAGCTACTAGTAGCATTATTGTTACAGGGAATTCCATCAGTAATGTAACAACAATACAACTGAGCTGAGGTCTCTCCCTAGAAGGAAATTTGAAATTCCTAATACTCCTAACAAAGTTCCAAAACGTCTGATTTTACAGTACCTAACAGTGTTGCCACTGGGTCAAAGGGTACACCAATCCTAGAACTTCAAAGTTGTTTTAATTTGAATTTTTCTTACTCTTACTGATTTAGAAGATGTTTTCATATGGTTGTTTAAGGCTTGAATTGCTTCTTTTGCAAATTGCATGTTCATATCTTTTGACAATTTACCTTTTGGAGTAATGTCTCTTCTTATATGATTGCATCAATTCCATGTGTACCTCAGATATCAGGACTTAATCAGATACATTTTCTGAAATGAATTTTCCCCCAACAACTATTTTGATTCTAATTAGAAATGTATGATTTTTGAAAGCCTTAAACATTTTTTTTTCTAAAGTGTCCATTTTATATTCCATGATCATCTCTATTTTCCTTCTCTTGTCCCTGTCTCATAAAAAAAGCATACTGTATACACTATCAAATATAAGCTACATAGCCTTCAGTCTGGAGAGATTTGGGTGAAAAATTATTTGGATTTTAATAATAATAATAATAATAATAAACCATAGTAACTATCATTTGTATAGCACTATGTGCAAGGAACTTTCAAAGAATGTTATTTCATTTGAGCCTTAAAACAGCACTAGGAGGTAAGTACTATTGTTATCCCCATTTTACAGATGAAAAAAACTGAGGCAAACAGAGGTTAAATGACTTGCTTTGAGTCACACAGCTAGCAAGTGTTTAAGGCTGTATTTGAATTCATGTCTTCCTGACTTGAAGGAGGGCACACCATCTACTTTGCCACCTAGTTAACTTCAGTCAGCTAATAAAAGAAGCATTTATAAAAGACATATTTTGAAAAATCTACTGTCTCCTAGAGCAGCTGCAGTGAAAAAGAAATTCTCAGATTTAGTTTCTGGAAAAATAATTGTTCAGCAACCGTAAGGAAAATTCAACTCACCAGAATGATGTCAGTGACTATCTGTGGACTGACCTATGGTAATGTATCTAGTATTATCATGCCAGATGTTGGTAGATATGAAGAACTTGCAGGCTGGTTGAAGTCCCATTTAATTCATCACCATTAGACAAATGGGAAACATTCAGGAAGATCCAGGATGAGTATCTTATAACCTATGAACAAACAATCCATAAAATATAAAAAGCTGGAAAGTGACCCAAATCTTCACATTCCTTTGCTTGCCTGAGTATTTAAGAGTACAAAGATAATATAGAAAACTTTCTTTGAGGGGTTGTAACTATTATTTATAAAGGACTTATCTATAACCTAACTCAGATTAGCATACACCATGGATTAAACCAGTGTCAGTGTGTCCATAATTGGTTTGGAAAAATTGATCCATGCAGTCTGTTAGTAAAAGATTAGTAAAAGAAACTTCATATTTCACTTGATTATATGTAGACATGAACCATTTGGCAAGAAAGATTAAATAAGTGGCCTTTCTAGATAAGTGTCTAAAAGTGAATGGATGGCTTCAGCCTCTTTACCAGCCTATAGGAACACAGTGGGTGAGTTTGGTAGTAAAATGAGCAGAAAAGGTAATATTATTCATTTGCTTAGATTGTCATGATTCACTCAGAGCCGTGCCAAGCAATTCAAGCACCTGAAGGCAAACAGAACTATCTGCATGTAGAGGAAGGAGACATTGGAACACAAGGTCCTATTAGAGAAAAAGATCTAGGAAGCCATGAGAATGCTATTGGCAAATCTGCCCTCAGGGGAGGGTGCAGAGAAGGACATTTCTCCAAAAGGAATCACTTGTAGTACAGCCAAAAATGTATCATTATATAGCTTACTAATTTAACCATTGATTCTTTTAATTCTAAGTTCAGTTTATTCCTCCGTGATGGAAGTACTCAGGAGCCATGACTATCTTCTAAATTTTGGTGTTCTGGACTAACGCTCTCATTGCCCTATCATAATTATGGTTCTAGATTTGTCTACAAGGACATCAAAGGGTCATGCTGAAAAGAAAGTTATCAGAAGCTTTTATTCACACAAACAGAACCTTCCTCAACTGAGAACAGAATGAAAGAATTGAAATAAAATCATACTACCTGAACAACATTAAAATCTGGGTTGATAAAAACAAAAAACAAAGAAAGGAAGGAAAGAAGGAAGGAAGGAATGGAGGGAGAAAAAGAAAGAAAGAAAGAAAGAAAGAAAGAAAGAAAGAAAGAAAGAAAGAAAGAAAGACAAAGGAAAAAGAAAAAGAAAGGAAGGAAGGAAGAGAGAAAGAAAGGAAGGAAGAAAGAAAGAAAGAAAAAGAAAGAAAGGAAGGAAGGAAGAGAGAAAGAGAAAGGAAGAGAGAAAGAGAAAGGAAGAGAGAAAGAAAGGAGGAAGGAAGGAAGGGAGTAAGAAAGGAAGGAATGGAAGGAGAAAAAGAAAGAAAGAAAGAAAGGAAGGAAGAGAGAAAGAAAGAAAGAAATGAAGGAAGGAAGGAAGAGAGAAAGAATGAAAGAAAGAAAGAAAGAAGAAAGAAAGGAAGAGAGAAAGAGAAAGGAAGAGAGGAACAAAGGAAGAAAGGAAGAAAGGGAGGGAGGGAGAAAGGGAGGGAGAAAGAAAGAAAGGAAGAGAGAAAGAAAGGAAGAAAGAAAGAAAGAAAGGAAGAAAGAAAGAAAAACAAAGGGGAATAAAAGAATCAAAGGAAAATTCCTGCTTTTCCACTACATGGGAGTTCATATTTTTGTTTGTTTGTTTGGATTGGCTTTTTATTGGATACTAAGTATATAATGAATGAGCCATAATTTGGAGATAAATAGCCTTCTGAGCCAAGGAAAGTATGTGTAGACAGCAAAAACCAATATTCATTTTTAGCCTAGACAAGAGATAATATTGAGAAAGTACTTCACTTATCAAGTAGAATTCTTGTCTCAGAAGCAGATGCCCTAGGGAGAAGTAAGTAATGTGTCATTTCTCTACATAAATAAATTAGAAACACTTTTTACTGAGGTTGATGAATTGAGTCTGTATGAAAATTAAGACAAAATGTTAACTAAGTACATATGTTGCTATATATTTTGGATTTTGAAATGGATGAATCAGCAGACACTTGAATACCAGTTTGCAGCAGCTGTATATTTATTGACATAGTTTAATTATACACTACTTTAAGCAACATCAAATATAGAGATTATATTTTTAGACTAGTCATCACTATACTGATTTCAATGAAAAGTGTTTAATGAGACAAGATATGTTAAATGTATTATAGGTTATCCCTTCAAGAAATATAAGACTTTAGCTATTATTTTTGGCTTTTTCCCCAATACTTGATGGAAAGTCTACAAAGATATTCATAAGAAATTTAACCATCTTTTACCCTTTCTCTCCACATATGTGTTCTCCCTCCTCTACCACCCACTCAATTAGATAGAAAATTTATTCAACAAAGAAAGGAGTAGGTGGCAGTGAGGTTGCTTTCATTTAAACTTCTTATTTTATTTTGAAAAACATAATGTGTATTTATGGGAAAAGACAATGTAATTTAGGCTACTGCAGACACACTGGAATTTAAAAAAAAGTTTTGTTAACACTGTTTCAATATAATTAGTTTTGCATTTTTTTTTGCTAATCCTATGTATTTTATTTCACAAATTTAAATCAGTATTACGAGAAGAAGTCCACAGGCTTCAACAAGCTTCCAAAGGGATACAAAACACAGAAAAGGTTAAAACCTGCTGGTTTAAAGGGAATATGAGTGTTGAGAGGCCATGAATGAATGAAATAACACACACATATATGCACACACACACACACACACACTCATATTGATTCTGAATTTCAAATTCTTTCCCGCCAACTAGGTACTTCCCCACCCATTGAGCAGGCAAGCAATATGATGCCCATTATAAACATCAAGTCATTTAAAACACATTTACATATTATCCATGTTGTAAAAACAGGAAAAAATAAAGTGAAAAATAATATGCTTCAATATGCAAAGAGTTCATTAATCTTCTCTCTTTAGAGTTGGATAGCATTTTTCTTAGCAAGTCATTTGGAATTCTTATGGAGTATTGTATTGATTAGAGTAGTTAAGTCTTTCAGAGTTGATCATCATAACAGTATTGCTGTCACTGTGTACAATGTTCTGGCTCTGTTCTCTCTACATTGCATCAATTCATATAAGTCTTCCCAGGTTTTTCTGAAAACCATTCCCATTGTCATTTCATATAATACATAGCATTCTAATATAATCGTACACCACAATTTATTCAGCATTCCCTCAATTGATGGGCATCTATTCAATTTCAAATTATTTGCTATCATTAAAAAAAAGCTGCCATAAATATTTGTGTATGCATGTCCTTTTCCTTTTCTTTTTCTTTTTTTTCCCTTTCATTTTTGCAAGGCAAACCTAGTAGTGGTATTGTTAGATCGAAGGGTACACACAGTTTCTTTGCCTTTTGAGCATAGTTGCAATTTAATGATTGAACCACTTCATAACTCTAACATTAATGTAGCTACTTTTCAACATCTCTTTCAGCATTCAGTTTTCCTTTTCTGTCACCTTAATCAATCTTATCATATGAGGTGGTACCTCAGAGTTCATTTAATTTGTATTTCTCTAATTATTTGTGATTTAGAGTGTTTTATATAACTAATGATATCTTTAACTTCTTCTTCTGAAAGCTGCTTGTTCATATTTTTAATCACTTATCAATTGGTAAAGGGCTCTTCTCCCCCCACATAAAATTGGCTCAGTTCCCTATATATTTGAGAAAGATCCCTTCATCAGAGAAAATGGCTATATTTTCCCCCAATTTCATGCTTTCCTTCTAATTTTGAGTTCATTGATGTTTCTTATGAAAAAAAAGCATTTTATTTTTATGTAATAAAAATTATTTGTTGATTTTCTGTTATCCTCTCTACCTTTTATTTGGTAATAAATACTTCCTCTATCCATAGACCTGACAGGTACATTTTTGCATGTTCCCAAATTGGCTTATGATTTCAATCTTTATGTCTAAATCATGTACCTATTAAAAATTTATATCGGTGTATGGTGTAAGCTGTTGATCTATGTCTAGTTTGTGCCAGACTGTTTTCCAGTTTTCCCAAGATTTTTTGCTGAAGAGTGCATTCTTGTACCTAAAGCTTGGATATTTAGATTTATCAAATACAAGATTACTATGATTATTTTATTTCTATATATTGCAAACCTAATTTATGCCACACTTCAAGCGCTCTATTTCTCTTTCACCACCATGTTGTTTGGGTGGTTACAACAGTATAACACAGTTTGACATCTGGTAGTGTTAGACCACATTTCTTTACTTTTGTTTCCCTTCAGTTACCTTCTTGACCTTTTGTCCTTCCAGATGAATTTTATTTTTTCTAGCAATAAATAGCAATAATAACAACAATAATAATTTTTGGTATTTTGATAATTATGGCACTGAATAAATAAAATAATTTAAGTGGAATTGCCATTTTTATCCATTGTAGGCCAAGAGCAATTACTATTTTTCTAATTGCTTAGATCTGTCTTTGTGTGAAAAGTGTTTTAGAATTGTGTTCATATAGTTTCTGAATATAATTAGGCAGGAAGACTTCCAAATATTTTATACTGTCAATAGTTGTTTTAAATGTAATTTCTCTGTCTCTTCCTCCTAAGTTCTGTTGGTAATATACAAAAATGGTGATTATAGACGTAGTTGTAGATATAGATGATATAGATATAGATGTGTGTATGTACCTATACACACACATATGACTATATATTTATATCTTGGATCTTTGCTAATGCTGTTCATCATTTAATTAATTTCCTTGTTGCCTCCTATTCTTAATCCTTCATTATTTTTCTTGTCTTGCTGCTGCTATAGCTAATATTTCTAGGATAATAGTGAATGGATAATAATAGTAATAATGGAAATCATTACTTTAACAGATATTATCAGGAAAGTTTCTAGTTAACATCCATTTTAAATAATTCTTGTTCCTGGTTTTAGATAAATAATGCTTATTTTAAGCTCCAGTCATTTCATCAAGAATGCTTGAAAACTTCTATTTCAGTAAATGTCCATTTTCCTCCCTGAGGGATGATATACAGTTGTGCTGGATAGGTTATTATTGGTTGTAATCCTAACTCTTTTGTCTTCTGGAATGTCATATCCAAAGTCCTCTGCTCCTTTAACAGGGGAGCTGCTAAAATTTTTGTGATCTTGATTGTAACTCCACAATACCTGAATGATTTCTTTCTGATTGCTTGTAATATTTTCTCCTTGGCCTGGGAGCTCTGGAATTTGGCTATAATATTCTTGTGAGTTTTTGTTTTGGGATCTCTTTGAAAAGTTGATCAATGTTTTTTTTTTCCATTTCTACTTCACTTTCTTATTCTAAGATATATGGGCAGTTTTCCTTTACAATATTTTGATATAGATGCCTAAGTTTGTTATTATTATTATTATTAGTAGTAGTAGTAGTATTAGTATTAGTATTATCATGGCTTTCAGACAGTCTAGTAATTGTTAAAATATCTGTCTTTGATATATTTGATAGTTGTTTTTCACAATTCCTTCTATTTTTCCATCCTTTAATTTTTCTTCATTATTTATTTTTATTAATTAATGGTTTTTTTTTTAGTTTACAACACTCAGTTCCACAAGTTTTGAGTTTCAAATTTTCTCCCCCTCTCTCTCCTCCCTGTCACCCCCAAGATGGCATGTAGTCTGACATAGGTTCTACATATACCTTCACATTAAACTTCTTTTCCCAATATTCAAGTTGGTTTTTTTTAAATTTTATTATTTATTTAATATTTTAGTTTTCAACATTGATTTCCACAAGATTTTAATTTACAAATTTTTTCCCCATTTCTACCCTTCCCCCCACTTAAGATGGCATATATTCTAGTTGCCCCATTCCCCGGTCAGCCCTCCCTTCTGTCAACCCACTCCACCCATCCCTATCGCCTTTCCCATTACTTCCCTGTAGGGCAGGATAGATTTCTGTACCCCAGTGCCTGTATTTCTTATTTCCCACTTGCATGCAAAACCAACTTTTTTTTGAGCATATGATTTTAAAACTTTGAGTTCCAAATTGTCTCCCCTCTTCCCTCCCCACCCCCCCCTCCCTAAGAAGGCAAGCAATTCAACATAGGCCACATGTGTATCATTATGTAAAACACTTCCACAGTACTCACGTTGTGAAAGATTAACTATATTTCCCTCCATCCTGTCCTGTCCCCCTTTATTCAGTTTTCTCCCTTGACCCTGTCCCTTTTCAAAGGTGTTTGCTTTTGATTACTTCCTCCCCCTATCTGCCCTCCCTTTTATCATCCCCTCTTTTTATCCCCTTCCCCCTACTTTCCTGTGGGGTAAGATACCCAATTGAGTGTGTATGTTATTCCCTCCTCAAGTGAAATCCGATGAAAGCAAGATTCACTCATTCCCCCTCACCTGCCCCCTCTTCCCTTCCAATGAACTGCTTTTTCTTGCCACTTTTATGTGAGATAATTTACCCCATTCTATCTTTCCCTTTCTCCCTCTCTCAATATATTCCTCTCTTATCCCTTAATTTCCTTAATTTTATTTTTTTAGACATCATCCCTTCATATTCAATGCACCCTGTGCCCTCTGTCTCTCTCTCTGTCTCTGTGTGTGTGTCTCTCTCTCTCTGTACTCTCTGTATATGTGTGTGTGTATATATATATATATATATATATATGCTTTAGGGGCTGCACTGCTATTTTCATAGCTACTTCTACTCCTCGGTCACCACAAACTCTGCCACAGCAGCCCTCCTCCTCCCCCAAGAACCACCAACTAGGATTGTGACAAAAATCCAAGCAGGGCAAAGCAAACCCTTTACTCCTGCTCTGGTCTTCCACTTGATTCCTCCCACCGTATAAGTCAGGGACTCTGAAAGCAGCTGAAACTGCAGCTCTGGAAGCAGCCACAGGAGCTTCCTGCTGCTGCTGCTGCAACCACCACCTCACCACCTCTGCCACACCCATGGCTGGTGGCTGAACCACTTTCTAACCTGATCTAGCAGTTTTCCCACTAACCTGCTCCATGATCTTTGGCATTTGTGGGTTGAGAAGTCTGGTAACTGCCACACCTCAGTTATTCATGGCACTAAGGCCCGTTCCAGGCTGACTCCTGGTTTGGTCTGTGCCAGCACAGGCCATGCTGGGCTGCACTCCGCTCCCCTAACCATGTGATAGACCCTTCCCAGTGACCATCCAGGCCATCTTGGCCTGGAGACCTGCTTCCCTCTGCTATGTCATGGGTTCTGCAGCTCTAGAATTTGTTCAGATCCATTTTTTACAGGTGTTTGGAGGGATTTGGGGGAGAGCTTAAGCAAGACCCTGCTTTCCAGTTGCCATCTTGGCTCTGCCCTCCATATTCAAATTGTAAGGAATAATTATAACCAATGAAATTAACCATGAGAAATATGTAACAAAGCCAAAAATTAAATTAAATTAAACTAAATTTAAAAAGAGAGCAAATAGTTTACTTCAGTCTGCATTCGGACTCCATAATTCTTTCTCTGGATGTGGATAGCCTTTTCCATCATGAGCCTTTTGGAGCTGTCTAAAAACCTTGCATTGTTGAGAAGAGCTAAGTCTATCAAAGTTAGTAATCACAGAAGCAACGTGTCTGTGATTATGTACAATGTTCTCCTGGTTCTGATCCCTTCACTCATCATCAGATGATGTAAGACTCTCCAGGTACTTATGAAGTCCATCTGCTCCTCATTTCTTATAGCACAATAGAATTCCATTAAGTTCATATACCACAATTTGTTTAGCCATTTCCCAACTGATGGGCATCTCCTTGATTTCCATTTCTTTGCCACCACAAAAAGGGCTGCTATAAATATATTTGTATATACGGGTACTTTTCCCACTTGTATGATCTCTTTGGGATATAGCCCTGGAAGTGGTATTGCTGAGTCAAAGGGTACACAGATTTTTATAGCCCTTTGGACATAGTCCCAAATTGCTCCTCAGAATGGTTGGATTAGTTCACAACTTAACCAGCAATGCATTAGTTTTCCAATTTTCCCACAACCTCTCCAGCATTTATGTTTTTCCTGGTGTGTCATGTTAACCAATCTGACAGGAGAGATGTGGTACCTGAGAGTTGTTTTGATTTACATTTCTCTAATCAAGGGTGATTTAGAGCATTTTTTCCTATGACTATAGATATCTCTAATTTCTTCCTCTGAAAACTGCCTGTTCATATCCTTTGACCATTTCTCAATTGGGGAATGACTAGTATTCTTATATATTTGACTCAGTTCCTTGTATATTTTAGAGATGAGACCTTTATCAGAGACACTGGTTGTAAAAATTCTTTCCTAATGTTCTGCTTTCCTCCAAGTCTTGGCTGCATTGGCTTTGTTTGTACAAAAAATTTCAAATAACTCCATGACACATCAAAAATAATAATCTTTCCTTATTATTTTTGATGTGTCATGGAGTTATTAGCTTTCTTCAATGAGTTTTTGAACCTACTATTCTATTTGATCAATTCTGCTTTTTAAGGAGCTATTTTTTAATCAGTGAAATTTTGTAACTTTTGTATTGTTTCACCAAATCTGCTTTTTGAAGGAGTTCTGTGGTTTTTTTTACATCTTTTATCACTTGTCCAATTTTGTATTTTAATGTTTTATTTTCTCTAGTATTTTTTTTACCAAGCTGTTCATTTTCTTACCATTATTTTTCTTCCATTCCTCTCATTTCTTGTTCTGATTTTTTCTCTCTGACTCTTATTTTATTTTTTAAATAATTTCTTACTCTTAGCTTTTCAACTAACATTTATTCATTTTTAGTGGAATTTTCATTTTTCCTTGAGGCTTTGCTTTTTGCATCATTGTCTTTTGAGTTTACGTTTTGATCTTCACTGTCACCATAGTAGCTTTTGATATTCAGGTTCTTCTGTTTTTGCCTTGTTTGCTTATTTTTTAGCCTATTTCTTGACTTTGAACTTTATGTCAAAGTTTCACTCTGATGGGGGTTGGGGTGTGCTCTCTCCCAAGCTTCAGAATTTTTTGCTTTACTGTCTTTATAGCTAATTCTGGGTTTGGACTTCCAAGTTTTCATTGCCTCCAAGTTTGTTGTGATCTGTGGAGAGGTGTGGTCACTACTATCCTGGTCTGTTCTCTGATCCTTACCTAGGAAGGACCCCTGTTCCCTCATAACAATAAGCATTAGCATTTATAGCTGCCCTAGAATTGAGACCTGAAATTGGATATGGGCAATGGAGTTGCCAAACGATGTCTTTTCTGTGTCCACTTCTACCATAGAGGTATTCTGTAATATATTTCTGACCAGTTAGTCAATCCTCTTACCATCTCTGGATGGTAAGAGAACCAAAACTGCTGACACTGCTGTCATGGCTGCCTCCAATGCCCACAATTGGTGTTGCTGCAACATATGCTTCGTCCAGCCCCTACAGCCACAGATCACTGCTTCTGACCTAAATTGTCTTAGCCTGGAAAAATGTCTCACTCTGACCTTTGGTTGGCTATATCATTCCAGAATTTGCTTTAACGTGTTACTTTAAAGTTATTCAGAGTAGAATGTTAGGAGAGAGTTTGGCTGATACAGTCACTCTACCATTTTGGCTTGACTTCCAAATCAGATGAATTCTGATAAATTATAATGACCAATCTACAGTCTGGGAATCACCTGATGAAATACTCTCTCTCCATAAAAATGGGGGGCAATATGAGTACAGAGAGTGACATACACTCGTAGATGTATGTATATATATATATGCATATGTGTCTATGCATTTACACATAAATGTATAACTGTGTATACATGTACACTTACATAACACATATAATCATGAATATATACGTTTACACATCTGTACTACATGGTTATTTCCTGATATTAACTGTCTTTCAAAGAAATTTCAACTGGAATAAACCAAAAATAGATGAAACACAAATCACAGCAAAAACTACTAGATAAACAAACACACATGTGTATGTGTTTGTGATACTCCCTCCGTCCTCTTTCCCCCAATCTAGATTGCCAATATGGATTATGCACACAGGGTGGTGGCATTACTACTACCATGGTTTTGGGGTTAACTGTGTGGGCATCTGTCCTCCTAACATCATAACACCATATCTCCACCAGTGAACTTATCCTTCCTAATCACCTGGCAGACTCAATTCTTAGTAAAGTTAGTTATTTAAATGACATAATAAAAACAATAATTACAAAGCTTCCCCCTCCCTTCCTCAAAAATGAAACAAAACAAGAGCAAACACAACAAAACAAACAATAACCAAAAAGAAAAAAACAAAACAAAACAGAGTCCTGTCGTAGGGGTAGGGGAGATAGGAGTGCCACCTTAGAGAACCTTGGTAGTGAGACACACATGCTGGAAACATATTTGGTTGGTGCAATTCACAACTCTAGAATTTTTTGATCTTGTTATACTTTCTATAAAGAGTTTCAATGGAGTGTTTTATTGGTGATAGATGAGTAACTTTGCTGCTTAATTGGGTTGGCTCCTTATAGGGCAGTGTCTCAGCTACATGAGTCAGTTCACTTGTAGGCAGAATCAAGCAGATTACATGGATGTGGAGCTGGCTGTTCATCAGATGCAAGTTCAGCTGAGCAGTCTTAACTCTGTTACTATGTTTCTCTAATTTCCCAGGCAGACCATTTTATCACTGAGCTGCTACTGCCCAAGGTTGCCATGGAAGAGCGCTCAGCTGCTAGGTTCCTCACAAGGTTCAGAATCTCTGCCAGTTGGTTTAATCTGCTGAACTACCTGGCTTTGCTTTTCAATGGGATATTCCAATTTTTTACTCTCTTCAGTCACTGACTAATTTGGGTGTTACTGTGATCTGTGATTTATTGTTCTCAGGCAAGAAGTAAGATAGGTATATCCTCTCCTGTTCAATCATTCTTCCTGGTGAAGAAAATTACGTCCTTCAGTGAAGGACTCAACGTTTACTCATGGTAACCAGCCAGGTTCTAGTTCCAGTTTGGCCAAGTAAAGATAAGTGTGGAGCCAGGCATAGAAAGTAGGGGTAGAGGTATTGAAAATATCTCTACCCTAGGACAAATTCAGTGTTTTACCTGCATTGCCCTATGGAATTGATTTGTTCAAGGCTCAGAATCTTTCAAAGGTGTGAAATGTTTCCTTTGCCTATCAAAGATATGAATGAATTAATGTAAGTATGTATGATATCTATCTATATTTGATAGATGTAGGCACATAGATATATCTACATATAGATATCTATATCAATGGATAGATAAAGTTTTTAAAGGAAAATGTTTCTTTTCTCCCTAGTGTCCCATACATACATATTAAAACAAAATGACTATTCAATTTAGTGCCACGAAATACTGCTGTATTTATGTACTGTGCTTCTGTCTACACGGTGCCTAAACATCTAGATGCAAAAGGACTATGGTAGATCCAGAAGTTTTGTCTACTTATGCCAAACATAGGGCTATAGATTAATATCCTAGTATCTGACTGAATCATTCATTTTCCATTAATCTCTTTTGGTATCATATAGACCTACCCTAGAATTGAAACAGAGGGACGCTTGGCACAGGGAGATTGAGTTATATTGGCTTAGTTGGGAGGGAAACTTGCTTGTTGTCTGCCAGAAAAATAACTGGCTTTATCTGGTTCTATTATTACCACACTTTTTAGGAGCACTTAATTTAAAACAAAATTGTGGGCTCACCTCCCACCATAATGTTCTGGGACTGCTTTAATAAGTCAATGTTCAAAGTATTCTTTATCCCTACCAATTGGGCAAATTTCTTGTTCAAACTCCATCCAGAACAAAAAGATTTTCGTTTGGTGAACACTGATCCTTGATTTGGCACAAGTAAATAGATCAAAATGTGTTCAAACTCAGAGCCCCATAATCTGTAAGCAGCAAGGCTTAACCTGACAAAATAATGGCTATAGAAAAACAACTTATAAGTCACACTCACCACTGAAATCAGAGACTTATTTCCTAACTGAGTTGTAATCTAAACTCGGAAACAATACAAGGTATTGTTAATAGAGTTTTATCATTATTATCTTGGGCCTGCTCTTGTCCTCTTGCTATAGAGTGTGGACCACATCGACACCTAAAGTATGTTATTATTAATCTGTTCCATACTCTAAGTATCTTAAAGACTATATTGTATTTCAGTAAATGTGAACCTTTGACTTTCCAGAAATGCATGTTCTGTTCATGGGCTTTAATCTGTGTTTCAACTCCACTGGTGACATGGCTTACTTGGATAATGGGGTATTGGGAAAACACAGAAAAGAAAATGTCACATGAAAGGAGGAGCGTAATCATTGAAAGGTTTCTCATATCCTGTGGATGTGTTTCCTTCTACTATGTGTGATTTGATCTCCTGAGAGGAAAAGCATGAGATAAATGCACAATAATAGTAAGAACCAGAAGGATCACTTACATTAGCGACATGCCATTTTTTATGCTGAATTAATTGGTGGGTTCCTGTGCTACTTGAACTATGATTATGATATTCTGTTGAATATCTTCCTGTCATAGTAATTTAGCTCATAAACAGATATTGTGATAGGCCAAAGCTGGGCCAATTTAAAACAAAACAAAAAACAACCTGTTGGAGAAACCTGCTACTTCAGAAGCATGGAGATAATAAAAATTGATGCTTATTTAGGATTTAAAGTTTTGCTAAGACGTTTACATAGATTATGTCATTTGAACCTCGAAGCTATCTGTATTTTGTAGATAAGGAAACTGAGGATTAGAGAGATAAAGTGACTTCCCATTACTAAAAAATGGTATCAGAGGTGAGATTTGAATTTAGGTCCTGACTCTGGCTCCAGCATTTTATTAATAACATTATTTACTCATTCATTCTTTCACTCATTCATGAATGTATGCATTTATTTATATAAACAAGCTTTTGTTAAATACCTACTTCACATTGGGCAGTGTTGGAAGAAAGAAAAACATGAAATAAAATAATCATTGAAGGAGCTTAAATCCTACTGGGGGATAATACCATAGGCACAGATAAGTGAATGCAGAACACATACAAAGTAAATTGAAATCAATTGGGAAGAACCCCTGAATACTTGGAGAGTCAAGAAAGGTTTTATGTAGAAGGTAGCACTTGAGCTGAATCTTGAATAAAGTTAATGATTCTAATATTTAGAATTAAAGATAGAAATAAAGTATTTTAAAATGAAAAGGGAACTATAGAACCCAAATCCACCATTTTACAAGGGGAAAAATGAGGCCTAGCTTGGGGAAAGTGTACGTGACCTAAAATAGATTATTCCCCAGGCAATATCCTGTTATAGCAATTCATGTCATGATTTAAGTATGAAAAGTATAGTACTCTGCTAGAGATAGAGATAGAAGTATTCAGTCCATCTACATATAACCCAACTCATTAAGCCCATTGCATGAGACTCTCCTTAATGGTAGAGATCAATGGTTTGTGCGTTTGTGAAGGCCGGGACAGAATTAAGAGAGGACAGAAGAGAGCCCTTCAGTTTTCTTCATCTTTGGATCAGCTTCCAGTCTCTTTGGTCTCTGAACTTGTTTCAGGTATTTCTGGCTTCCAACTTTGAGAACAGAAGATGGTCAGTGCCTCATCAAATTGCTGGAAGAAATCAATGTAGGCAAATCCAACATGAGAGGAACTAGCAGTCACTGGCATATCTTTCTTTGTCCCCAGCTTGCTGTGATAGATACTTGTAACAACAATGCTACTTACCGCTACTGTGGCTGCATAAGACCAACAACACCAGCACACAGGAGGGCTACTAACACAGCTTCTTTGATCTGCTTTTCTAAGGAAAGCAACTTTAAGGAGTTTACAATCTCACTTTTATTAAACATACAATATCATTCACTTAGTTCAGGGGAAAAAGTCAATACCCTGAACTTCAGAGAAAATACAAACAGAAATTTCAAACAGAGACAATATAAACAGATCAACAGACAGATTTCTGCCTGACCATATCAATACATACATAGTTACCAGAGAGAGAAGCACCAACATCTGGGTTTTCAAAGCTGGGGAAGCTCCAAAGGCTACCCAGAGTCTTGTCTGGCTAAATTACCAACACTCTTCCAATGAGTGTGCCTCCGAAAGGAAAATGCCAACCTCACAGTGTATCTATATACTTCTTCAGGGTTGGTGTACATCACAACCATTCGAATCAGACTCATGTGACTTAGGCTTTCTTGTGACTTAAGCAGGTCATCAATGACTCTTTATTCAACTGAAGGCAAGACTCAATTAAAGGCCCTCCCTATGAAAACCAGTCCCTGCACCTGCCCCAAACCACTCCTTCATTGCAGGGTCCCAAACATTTTCATGGGGAACTTCTATCTCCCAAATGGACTTGAGACTTATATCATATGATTCTGAATTTGGAGATGCCAGAAGTCTACAGTTGGTGGCCAGGAGAGGCCAGTCAGAACTAGACAACCCGGAACCCAGGGGCTTGGAATTCAGCCCTGGGGCAAGATGGAAACTTTGCAGCAAGGCACTGAGTCTGCCTTTTTTGTCCCTTCAGCTTGTGCTGCTTGGGATCCAGGAGGGAGGCATGGATTTGTTTTTTGTTGGGGTGGGGAAGTGCCTTGGACCCCCAAGAACCCCGCCCCATTGGGTTTTATTGCCCAGTTACCCCTCAGAACTTGGAACCAGGGACTGGAACATAATGGGGAGAACAGAACCCAGAAGAACTTTGTTTGGACTCTTTATTTGAAATTGGGACTTTGGGTGCCAAGTGGAAGCCTATAAGGCAGTTTGGGGAGGAGACATCCCCAAGAGAACTCTGTTTGTTTGCTTTAGGACTTTACTAACTAAAGCGTGCCCATGCCTCAGGGTACTGGGAAAAAGCCTGCAATGGCAGGGTGATGCTCAAGAAGTACTTTATGAGCTAAAGAGATTAACTTGCTTTGACCTAGGGGTGGACATTTGAATTGTTAACAAGTATTTTGGGAATGATTGGTTGAAGAGATTATTTCACTGGGACCTAGGGGTGGGTCATATTTGTATTGTAAACAAATATTTGGGAATGTCACTGAATGATATGTTTGTTGTGAATGATGTGTTTTAGTCTCCTGTGTAATTGGATCACAATATATAATGGGTCAATGTATGTTCCAGGATACATGGCTGATTAGATTATGTATCCAGAAACAATGGGTGGAGTGTGTTGGTAAGCAAAATGGGCTCTTAGCATTTAGCTGGCTTTTGTTTTCTTTGAGTAATTCGGTGTATTTCATTGAGCCTTACTAGGTGCTAAGCCCCAGGCCCAAGCCCCTGTTAGGTGTAAAACCTATGTGGGTGTGACTTGGTAACTAAGGTGGGGCCCAAGGTGGGGCTAACTCAGGGGAGGGCCTAGTTTACACATGAGTTTGAGTGATAGGTTTGGGACATCAGAAGCTCTTTGACCATGTGGGTTTAAATTGCCTCTTTGTGATGATTTTAGGTCACGTGGGTGAGTCGCCTGTGTGATTCACCCTTGACCCTGAAAAAGATATAAAACCAGGGGTTGGTTTTCTCTTCTTTGGAGCTCTTACCCACAGCAGTGGTGGCATGCATGACTCTGGGCAAGCCCTTGTTCTGACCTCCTGGGCTGAACCTAGGGGCTGGTGACTATGAATCTGTATTTGGTCTGTCTGTTGATGTTTGTAATTTGTTTGTACTTTGCTCTGAAGTTCAGTGTGCTGGTCTTTTCCCCTGTACTAAGTGAATGATATTTGTATGCTGAATTAAAGTAAGCTTGTCAACCCCTTAACATAGCTTTCCTTAGTTAATCAGATCAAAAGAACCTGTGTTTTTGCAGCATGCTGGTAGCGTTTTTGTTATTGGGCTTGGATTGGTCTTATACCCCCACAGAAGCTGCTAGCTGGATTGTTGAAACAACATCGTGATTTGTCATTTGGATACCATTTAAATCCTCAGAGATTGTATTATTCTGTGATTCAAAGTCATATAGGATATAATTGTCAATTAAAATTAATTGTTGACTACCAAAAAATAATTATGATCCTCCTAAGGGAATGGAATGTAAAGAAATCTTTAATGGGCCAGATGTGAAAAACTCACTATTTTAACCATATAAGATGGTATACAAGACAATGCCTATCTAAGCCTTTAACTGATTTAATTGACTTTGTGAAATTATCTTCCATGAAATCCACAAGCTGATAAAATTCTATATCAAGGAAAAAAAATGTTTCATTGGTCCCACTGGACCATACTCACATCAATCATATTTCAATGACTTCCAGTTGTGGTTTAAACTTTTCCTATACCCCCTAATTTCCTTATTGGTAAATCCTTGCCAGTCTTCTGATTCTCTAATGAAATAAGCCCATGGGCAATCTCAAACTTTTCTAACCACTGGGGTGGGTTCCCAATTTTCGTTGTCACTTCTGATAATATTCTTTTCACTTATATCTCTAAAGTCAGTATGTCAAAACTTTTTTTTTTTCTTAAAACAATACTTCTTCGTTGAAGATCATGTTTCCTCCCTGGGCCTGTCTGTCCCAACCACCATCAGCATTGTCCTTCACCTGTTCTATTACTAAGTTGAAAGTTAACTCTCTCCCTTCAAAGTATCATCCTAAAACATCAAGAGTTCATTCTCATGTCCCCCCAACTGTGAATGTGCAATAACTGTTTAATTTCATTTCCCTTATACCTCTTCTAAAACAGTTAGCAAAGTCAATGAATATAAGTTATTGCAAAAATCTGTATTCTCTCTGCCAACCTCCTCAGTTCCCATTGTGTTATAGTCTCAATAGGGGTCCCTTCTTTATCCTTTTGAGAGGACCTTCTCTATTTGGTTAGAAGAACAACAGTGACAGCGTGCCAGAATCCCTACCTGGTCATCTAATTACTCAAAGTTCCCTTTCCTACACATCACCTTCTATCCATAAGATTAGCTAGAGAGGTCATTATAAACAATTCTACTGACTAATGCCAAATTTTCTAGTTGAGGTTTGATTCAGACCAGTGTATTGGAATGCAGCGAGACACTCATAGGTCATCATGAGCATTATCATCAACCTTTTATTAGTACTTAGCATACTCAAGACATTGTGGTAAACACTATAGATATAAAAACAAATGGATGATCATAGATCCAAGGAGCTCACATTCTAATGGGGGAGATAATAGGCATAAAAATCAGTATATATGAGATGGAGAGTTCATGAAGGTAATCTTAGAAGGAAAACACAAGTAGTGTAGTGGAAGAGGGTACCAGGGAAGGTGTCTTGAAGAAGGAGGTATTGAGCTGAGGCTTGACAGAAGCCAGAAATGAGAGGTGTGAAGGATGAGCCTTCTAGGCATGGGGGGCAGCCAGTGAAAAGTCATTGATTGAGGAGATAGAATATCTTATAGGAAGAACATCAAAAATGCCAGTATCACCATGTCATAGAGTACACTGAGAAGAGTAAAGCATGAGAATATTGGAAAGGTAGGAATGCTTTCATGTTGTGAAGGGCTCCAACAGCCAAAGGATTTCATATTTGATGTTGAAGGTAATTGAGAGCCACTGGATATTATGGAGTAGGCGAGTTATAATAGTCTACTTAATCATAAAAAAGGATCAATAAGCATACAATACAGTTTTGTGTTGTGGATAGAGATTATTTGTGTCTTTACATTCATTATGAAGGTGATATCTGATTAGAAATATGCATTGACTCCCACACTTGACATAATTTTGTCAAATCTGACAGATGCCAATTGTCTATAGAATGGTCTTTTAATGCCTTATATGGTAGAGGAGTCATGTCAGTCCCCCCAACCCCAACCTCCTAGACCAATCAAATCCCAAAGATTGTCTCCTACAATCCTTAAAGAGAAACCATACAGTGCATATATAACAAATACTGGGCCATGGGTTCCAGGGTCTCTCCTTAAAGAGAGGCTTGCATACATAGTTTCTTCCCATTTCCCACCAGTTATACTGCTTTTAGAAATTTTTGGCCCTCTCTATCATGACTTCCTTCTTCAGGAAACTTAACACTGGGCACTGTCATTATGCTGCAAGATTGAATCTGCCTAGTACTCACATCTCGTCAATGCTCTCTGCCCCTCTGATTGGACCCTTTGATGGGAGGGCAGCACCATGGGCTACAGGGCCTCTATATAAAGAGGGGCTCAACATAGTTTATCTTCCCATTTCCTACCAGTTACACTGTTTTTGGACTTCTTTGGAACTCTCCATCATGCCTCATGTCAAGTGTCTTCTTTTGTTCTTCCTCTTTCTTCCCAGTCCCCTTTCCTTATCCCTTCCCCACTTTTCAGCTTCCTTTTGTGTGCTGTCTTCCTCCATTACATTGTAAGCTACTTTCATTTCTATTTATATATAGATATATAGCACAGTGTCTGGCGCAGAGTGAGTGCTTAACAAATGTTTATTAACTGATTGCTTCAACTACAAGAGTTGTCCTTGCAAACTAATGACCTCAGGTTTTGTCCTTTCATTTGACAACTCTTCCTGGTATTGGGGACCCTTGTTGAGATGCTTCATTCTGACTTATAGTGATTATCCAATGCATTTCCCAAATATTCTTCTCTACAGACTAGGCTACAATCAGGCAACAGCTATTTGTCCAATAATCACCAAAGAGCTCTAGGTTCAACTTTCTCTATTTTTTTTTTTTTAGTCTTAAATCTCTGTGGTGGACAAATGAGTAGATAGCAAAAAAGAAAAAGTACAGAGGCATTTTATGCTTTCTATTTACTGCCTGCTCACCTGCTCTCCTGGACTTTTCAGATGCAAATAAGCTGCTTCAAGCCTCAAATCTTTTACCAGGAGCAAGTGATACTACCTAAAGTTTTACATTCTTTATAAGGTGCAAAATTATTTAGTCAAATCTGAAAGGAGCTCACCATTTATAAAGCGCAAATGAAGTCTGAATGGGACTCTTATGTCTTATTGTTTCTGTTACTTACCCACTATATCCTACAAATTTGCCAAAGTGTGAAAGAGACACACCCTTACACATACATACACACAAATATTCATATGCATATATATATATATGTATATATATATATATATATATATATGTATACACACACACATACTGCAAACTCTACAGACAATTTACAAGTCTCAAAGATCTTATTTTTTTTTTGAGCTCTCCCAGCATAGATGTTCTTAATGGAGGACCCTGTTGGTGGAACATCGTTAATCAGGCCGCAATAGACATGGAGGTGGGTGGCTGCTGATAGTTTTGGCACACTGGAGATGGTTTTGGATGCCTGCCAAGTTGTGTGTAAAATTATGAAATGTTTCAAACAATACAGTCTTTACAATGTTATAAAATACTCGGGTGGTTAGAGCAGATTGCAGACTGGCTTGTGGCCAATAAAACCTCAAGATTCCAGTCAGCTGTAACCTGGAGCTTAATGTTGTCTGGGGTGTTCAAGGTCATCTCTCCCCAATCTCCTGTGGGCCAAACCTGGTCTTTGTAAAACTGCCTCGATGAGATACTCCTTTCTAGTAGCTCCCACTTAAAAGTTCTCTGAGTCAACTTATCCCTTTCATCAGTTTGAGGGTTTCCTCTCAAAAGCCTGTTCAAAAGTACCCCTGCTCTCAGAAGAAAACAAATAGGTTATTTAATATAGAAATTAAAAGTCATTCCGTACCTTTCAGCATTCTCTGTCAACAATGGGAACCTACCCCCTGACTGATTTAGATGAAGAGAATCAATTCAAAACAAAATAAGCTCCACCCCCACCCTCCCACCCCACCCCCTCAAAAAAAAAAAAAACTTAAGCAATTATTTTATCCCCACGGTTTCAGGAGACCTGAGAGAAAAGAAATAAGAAATACCTGAAAACACATTTAAATTAAAAAGGGAGAAAAAGAAAACATCTTTCTGAAATGAAGCAATGACTCTCTGGGAGGCAGTGTAGCTATAAGGAAAAAGCAAAGGCCAAGGATTTAACCTTATTAATCATGTTCTCATCCTAGACTGAGCTCTGGATTGCATGGTATTCCATAAAGTTTATAGGCTCATTAGGCTTACAACTGGGAGGAGCCTTAGAAATCTTCTGTCTAATCTGAGGGCCTCATTCTATCCAGGAGGACCCTGAGGTCCAGTGAGCTTAACAAATTGCTAAAGGTTACTGAATATAAGATGGGATTTGAACCCAGATCCTCGGACTCTAGAATCAATGTTTTGTTTTGATTTTTTGTTTTTTCTTTGTTTCTTTGTTTCTTCGTTTCTTTCTTTGTTTCTTTCTTTCTTTTTCTTTGTTTTTTTTAGTTTTCAATATCCATTTCTGTAAGATTTTGAGATCCAAATTTTTCTCCCCCCCTCCCCAAGAAAGCAAGCAATCTGATATAGATTATATATGTACAATTATATATGTACAATCATGTTAAATATATTTCCAATCAATATTCTTTTTAAATTCCATATTCTTTTAAATGTCTCTGTCCCAATTCATATTGAGCTCTTACTAGAAAGTGGGTTAAAACTGGAAGAATAATATTTGTGGTGAATAACTAGCTAGCCACTCAGTGAATATTTTGTTATTTACTTCTACTAAAAGTCTCACCCTTTAGAAGGGACCATGATAAGGCAGAGAGTGTTGATTTTGGAGTTATTGGACCTGGGTTTAAATTGTAGCTATGCTACTTGATACTTGTATAGCCTTGAATAAAAAAATAAAAACCTTAAACTCTTTGTTCCTCAGTTTTCTCATTTGTAAAATGAAGAAAACTAGTCTAGATTATCGATGTCAAACTCAAATAAAAATGGGGACTACCAATCCATATATAAGAATCCCTATGGGTTGCATTTTTTATTTAGTTTAAAATGTAATGTTATTCATGATTTATTATATTTTAATTTATTTTGTTAAATATTTCCCAATTGCATTTTAATCTAGTTTGGATCATACTTGGGAGCACTACAGACTCACAACTCCTCTCCAATCACATGTTTGACACCTCTGGTCTACATGAATTCTAAGGTCCCTTTCAATTCTAAATCTATGACCAATTTTAGAGAACTTGCTTAGGAGTCAAGAGATTTGAATTCTGTGCTCATTTTGCTACTGAAAACATGTGAGATCTTGGTCAAGTTTGTTTTAAATTTCCAATTCCTAATATGTACCAAAAATTAATAAGTAAAATGAAAATAATGTACTAGAAGATACACAAGACGTTCTAGAAGAACCATGTTCTAGAACAACTCTAAAAGCCCTAAGAGTTCAGATATTTCATGTCATATAATTTTAAATCTCTGAGGAGACAATTCTTCAAATGTTCTTCTTCATTCTAGTTTAGATCTCCATCTACAGAATAGGTATGAGGGAGATATGAGGTTAGGGTAGCAGGGGTGCACATATATATAAAGCCTCTTCCCCTACCACTCTCACTCAAACATCTCCTTTTTCTTCCCTTTGTCCCGTACAGATTAAGAGAAACCACACAGAAAAGCATATATGCTCTTCTTTCTCTCTTCCTCCCAGTGGGTCAGTAGTAGAGCCTGGGGCAGAGGAAATGTAGTAAACTAGAGATGCTAGAAGAGTAGTCAACTATTTTTTTTTTTTTTGGTGGAGTGGAGAGTCTGAGGTGGGCAGACTGAGAAACTGGTCCACAACTTTTAACTGGTCAATGACTGAGTAAAATAGTGTTTTGTTTTGTTTTGTTGTTTCTGAACACCATCTACTGCCCTCTTCCTTACTTTTTCACACGACTCCACCCATCACCACCACCACCACCACCACCACCATCCATATCATCATCATCATCATCATCTTCATCATCATCATCATCATCATCATCATCATCATCATCATGGAAACATAGTGTATGGGAATGAAATTAACACTTCAAATCATAAGCCCACAAATTATGAAAGCTTCTTCAAAGGGAGCTTTGAATTTACAAGAACCGTATTATCAATCAATCACTAATAAATATTTGTTGAATGTC
The DNA here is from genome assembly GCF_011100635.1 of Trichosurus vulpecula. NCBI lineage: Eukaryota > Metazoa > Chordata > Mammalia > Diprotodontia > Phalangeridae > Trichosurus > Trichosurus vulpecula. Next base: position 205,169,400 of record NC_050576.1, on the reverse strand, counting down.
TGCTACAAGTCATGAACTCTGGTAGACGTTGGAAATACAAGTACAAAGAATTATATTGTGAACTTCTTGAGAACAGGAACTATCTTTTGCCTTTCTTTGTATCACCTGTCCTTAGCACCATGCCTGGAACATAGTAGGTGATTAAAAAAATGCTTGTTGACTGAGTGACTGCTCACAAAGAACCTATGCTCTAATGGAAAAGTGAGCAACTATATACATACATACACACATATACATATATATTTATAATTTATGTATTATACATATATATAATTTGTATATATTTTATGTACAAATTATATATACACATGCACACATAGAGATTGTACATAAAACATATTGTTTGTAGAATATATATATATACATATATAGTGTGTATATAAAATATGTACAAAGTATAAATATATTATTTATGTAGAGGAAAGATGGCTACTATCTTGGGGTTAGAAATTTGAATGACAAAGCAGCTTCTATTTGAAAGTCATATTTCTCAGATATCATTTCTTCTTTTTTTCTTTTGGAGGGGGGAAGGCAAGACAATTAGGGTTTAGTGAGTTGCCCAAGGTCACATGGCTAGTAAGTGGGTCAAGTGCCTGAGGCTGGATTTAAACCCAGGTCCTCCTAACTCCAGGACTGGTGCTCAGATGTAATTTCTTTATTCCCATCCCAGGATGTTCATTCTGAAGAACTGATACTTGGGAAAACAACAATAACATTAACAACAACCAATGCATTTCTCTGATGGCCTTTATAACTCAATTTCTTTTTCCAAGTTCCTCGTTCATTTTATTTTGCCTCCTGTTAAAATTCATCATGTGTCTCTCCATTACCATCTATGTGAAACCCTTTTTTGTTCTTTGAAAGCTGAAGTATTCCATGTCTCTTGAACATTCAACAGCACCAATAGATTAGTAACTTTTAAAAGACAGGTCTTTGTTTTAGAGATAACTGTGAGGCCACTAAAAGAGCTTTATAATGTCCTGAATGAGATACACTATAAGAGTACATGCACCAGTAGAGAAGCCCTACAGATTGTCCAGCTAACTGTATGTCAAAATCTAGGTAAAATTGATTCTATGTACACTTGGTTATTCTATTTTGTATAGCTAGGCCAAATTATTTTATGTGATTCCATTTTTCTTCTTGGAGGTTCTATTATATTCTGGAATTTGATATAACTAACACATGATTATCTGAAAATAGAAGCATCTTCTCATCTGTGAGAATTCCCTTTAGTGTAGATTTCACGCTGAATCTTCTTCATAATCATAAATAACAATAATAACAGTTAACAGTTATATAGGGCTTTAACATTTATCAAATGCTTTAGAAATAATATTTCATCTAATTTCCCCAACAACCCTGGGAGGTAGGTGCTAATATTATCCCCATTTTAAAGATGAGGAAACTGAGGCTGTGAGAGGCTAAATGACTTGCCAAGGGTCATACAGCTGTGTCTGAAGCTAGATTTCAACTCAGGTCTTACTGACTCCAAATCCAATGATCTATCATATTTAAAAATTTGCCTATTCCCTCATTACAAACAGTACCTTTTCTGAGGATGCCTTTGCTGAATATGTTGATAATTCTCATTTTTAATAAAAGGTACTTAGAGGGAAACAGGAATATAGGTCAGCAATTGTTGATATTTTCTTATTCACTTATATCCATATTAACAAAGGACTATTTTCTCCCCATGACTTTGGCATTTCCCCCTGCTTTGTACTCCTCGTGAATTGATCTCTTAACACATTCACCACTGTTATCACATGGGCCGTAATCTCTTTACTATATACATAGTTTAATTTGGTTGATTTTTCCATTTTTCCCTTTTAGTGGCATTTCTACCATCTCTATAAATTCTCCTAGGACTGATATTGGTCCCAACTATTGGCACTAATGTCATTAGTAATGATAGTAAGCAACTATGACAAAATATTTGCGGATATTTTAGTGTTTCTTCCTTTTTATCATTTGTATTCATCAAATATTATTAGGATGGATTTGCCAAGTAGGATGTCTCATGAAACTTTAAAAAAATGTTCCTTTTTTCCCTCTATAGCTTCTCTCTGCTTTATGAGGTAGTACTAAACATAATTTACATTATTCTTCTCCCTAACATTTTTATTAATGAATTCATAATTTGAACCGATGTTACCTCTGACTGCTACATTTTTCTACTTTACAAGTAAGTCAAGTATATAGTGACTGAGAAACATTTTAGAATATTTTGTCCTATTATGGAAATTGATTTGCAACTGGTGAACTACTACATGAAATTATAACAATTCGCCTCTATGTCCTTTCTTCCATCCATTATCCCCTTTTTATGTTTAATAAATGGTAAGAATTTGGCAAGATTTAATTGTTTCATTGAGTGTCATTTTTTCCTTATTTTTATTCTTTCTTCAAGCCTAGTGCCACTTAAAAAAAGTAAAGCTTTGCTCTAACAAGTTAATGCTCTGATTAAAGACTGAGTGTTTATTCAGATATCTTTCCAAATAGCAGTGAGTTATTTCCTTTCCATTAATGTGTGTTCAGTTGCATTCTTAATCTTATTTGTTTCTCATCACTTCCAATAACTATCAATACTTTGTGCAAAGAAAATATTCACAGTTTGTGGGTGTGAAGTGTCTGTGTAGTCTTCAAGTCTTTGTCCTTTCTAGTGCATTAGTCTTGACCCTTGTTTTCATATATGTATGTGTATGTATATTTATATGTGTGTATGCACTGTCCTCACATATTCTCCCCTTTACATTGAACTCACCAAAATTATCAAAGTATCTGTTGATTTCTTTTGGAGAAATTTATGGAATTTATCATAAATTTTCTCTCTCTTAATTCTCTGCAACAGATCTTGATTTATAAGCTATAATTATTTTAAGTGGGTTTTTTTGCAAGTATTAATCATGTGCATTGGAATATGAGAAGACCAAATATTTCCCATGAAATGATGTTTCTTGTTGCCTTTGGACAGAGAATTAAGCCAACTTCATGAATTCCTTTGTCTCCTGCAAAATAGTATGTGAACCAACTTTTCAATTAGCTGCAAGTTTTTTCTTTTGGGTACATTTATACTGAGAATGTCAACATTCATATGAATCACTTCCTTCAGGAGTATGTCCCTTATCAGTCACTGGATAGTAGTCTCACAATTAAAATAATAGCAATCAAGTTAACATTTACGTATGGTTTAAAAATTGTATGATCCTATTCCACTTTCTACTATGTTGTCACTGTCATTGTAAACAGTGAAAAGGACAATTTTGCATTTTTATCTGTATCATGGTTTGTTATGAATAGAGAATTCCCTACCAAATGACCAGGTTACTGGTTGATGAGTTTCTCCCTAGAGACTTGTCAGGCTCGTTCTCAAAAAGTAGACTTTATCCATTACTTGCATCAATATGCATACAGGAATCCCCTTTGAGTTTTCATTTCATCGGACATTTGAAAAATCTAGCTGAAGAATATGTTTAAACTGATAAATTCTGTGCATGTTTTTGAACCACAGGATCAAATTTTTCCACTCTTTAGGTTCAGAAACTGAAAGTACATTTAATCTTATTGGTGAATCTAGAGGAAATAGGAAATGGAAGTGGTGGTGTTGATGAAGAAGGTAAGTACCCCATCATGCTCTGGAACAGCCACCTCTAATGCTCAATTAAATTAATTCCAGAAGAATGAAAAATATGAAACATTACATTTTGTCCTTCAATAGAGATCATTATTTATTTTCATATTCTTGCTGTGAATTCCAAGAAATGTAAATATTCCAATAAATGAAAAGAAAAGAGGGTTGTGTTGGAATCTGAACATTTATGCACAGTTTAAAAATTATATATCAAATTTAAGACTGCCATCCTTATCAGTGTTCCTTCCTGTAGAAGTCTACTTTCTTCTGTGCATTTTTAATATTTCTTCAATACTTTTTTTCTTTCCTCTTCTTTCATCTCTATATCTTTTTATTTATCATCTTTTTATAAATTGTTTCCCATTGCTTAAATAAAATCCCATCCTTGTAACAAGTAATTCTTCTTAAGCAAAACAAATCATTACATTGTTGAAACTGAAGATGACCCTTTTATTTTGGATCTATGATTCACCACACCTCTGTCAAGAGGTAGGAAGAATGGGTATGGTTAGAAATTGTTTGCCAAAATGACTGGGCCCATTTAAAACCCTGTAATAGTGCATTAGTCTGACTCTCTTTTATAAACCCCTCCAATAAGTCACATTTTCTACTTTTAATATGTTTGCCAAGCTCATGGATAATCAGAATTATATTAATTTGCATTTCCTTTACTAATGACTTGGGAGAATTTTACATATTGTTAATGGCTCACATTTCTTCTTTTGAAAACTACTTAATTATATCCTTCAATCATTTACCTATTTGGCAATTGTTCTTGTCTTTTTATAATTATAATAATCCTCCTCATAGTTTAGATATCAATCTTTTAATCAATCAGTGAAATGATGCAGCATTTTCCCCATTTAATTATTCAACTTTCAATTCTAGATGCTTTGTTTCTGTTTGTGAAAACCTTTCCATGATATGTGATCAAAATAGTGCATTTTATATTTTATGATCATTGCTCTCTTCATTTGGTCTTGCTCTGTCCATAGCTATGAAAGGTATTTTTTTATTCTTTACAATTTATTTTTGTTAAGACATTTTCTATTTAAGTCTTCCGTGTATTTTGGAGCTTATTGTGGTATATAGTATGAGGTTTTGGTATATTTTCAATGCACTGTTTTCAAATATTACTAATAGTTTTTTAATAATATAGAAATTCCTTGCCCTCTAATTAATGTTTTTATTTTAAAAATTGAACATTGTATAATTTTCTGTTTTGTTGCTTCTGAGTCTTGTGTACTTAGTCTGTTTCACTGATCATTTCTTTCTATTTTTAACCACCACCATGTAGTTTTTGATAATTACAGTTTCATATTATAATCTGAGGGGCAGCTTGATGGAGCAGTGAATAGAGTTCTAGACTTAGAGTCAGGAAAATTCTTCTTCCTGAGTTCAAATCTGGCTTCAGATACTTACTAGTTATATGACCCTGAACAAATCACTTAACCTTGTCTGCCTCAATTTCCTCATCTGTTAAAAAGACCTGGAAAAGAAATGGCAAACCCCTTTAGTATCTTTGCCAAGAAAATGCCAAAAGGAGTCACAAAGAGTCAAACATGATTGAAAAATGACTAAACACTAATAAAATTCTAGTCTGTGATTTGATACTGTGAGGTTCTCTTTTTTTTCCATTTTAAAAATTATTTCCCTTGAGATTATGGACCTTTTTTCTTCCCCAGGTGATTTTTTTCCATTCCAATTTTTTTAAATACCCTTTCATAGTTTTATTGTTTATGTCACTGAATCTCTAATTAACTTTGGTATTATTGTCCATGTTATTATCTTAGACTATCCCTATCAAAAGCAATTAATACTCCTCAAACTATTGGTTTCTATTTATTATCGAGAAGATTGATTTATCGTTGTATCCATATAATTCCTGTATATATCTTGAAAGGAGACTTCTCAATATTTTTATATGTTCTGTACTTGATTTAAATAAAATTTATTTTTCAATATATTCCCTTTTGCATTTTTAATTTCCCCTATTTCAATATTTATCAATCACTTAATTAATGTTAGCTGAATCTCTAAGATTCTCTAAAACAGGCCTTCTTAAACTTTTCCCTCTTGCAACCCTCAGCACTTCTTAAATGGTGGGTCACAACTACATATGGGGTCACCACCCAAATAAAACATGTCATTTTCATATAGTAGTGATTTCGTTTCTTTTTGGCTTATCTTCATTTCTGTATCTTTTTTCACCTTTCCTTTTTTCAAATGTATCCTGTTGATTTTTAGCATTTTTCTTCTTGTGTTTGTTTGGGGTTTTCTTATTTGTTATGTTCCAGATTTTTAAAATTTATTGATCTATGTTCTTCTCTCTTCTGTTGATTGTAATGTTTAAAGAGATAATTTTCCAAAAAGGATGTTTAAGAAAGAAAATTACTACACATCACCTATCCCTATTACGTATTAGATAGTTAAGTGGGAACCTTGGACTACTTCACAAAAAGACTGCAGAAACGGACTATCCATGGAATTTAAAACTTATTGAAATATTCCTTCACTGTACTTATTCCCTGTGGAAATTACTCTGAACTACTACTCAATACATTTTGTAGAGGGTGAGTTGGTCCTTAAATAACTGATTTTCCCCTCAGCCGAGGTGATGAAATCAATAGGGGATATATATATATATATATAATATATATATATATATATATATATTATATATATATATATTATATATATATTATATATATATATATATAATGAGATACTAATTATCAAATATAATACAATAGATGTCTAGGCCCTTTTATGCCCTTTGGAAGTGTGGAGAAATTTCCCTGATATAATTGAGAGCATCTTGTCATTGACTGCCCACAAATTGTTCACATTCCTAATAAACCTTAAAAAGTGAGCTTTCCGTCTCTGAGAGAGTCAAAGCAGGAAGCATCTTTGTGGAGTGAGAATTAGCCCAGGCAGTTGCTAGTCAAGCTACAGAGAGAGAGGACCAGGCACAGGGAGCCACTCATCTGGAACAGATGTTGGATCCAGGAGAGAAGAGTATGAGGCCATCATCAGAAAAGAAAAAATCCAGGGCCCTATAGATTATGTGAGATGCATTGCCTATATGTATTCCCTATTAGTGTAGCTTTAAATTTATGCCCAGTCTTTTAACTGAGACTTTATGGTAATGAAGGGTAACAAAGTTTGTTTACTTGTTACAGTATCTTCACAAATGCCTTTACTTTGAGTTAAGTATATCTGCTAACAGATTATTAAAGGTAAACACATTAGTGAGGGGCCTGTGACCTATATTTTTTCCACTATATATTCAAAGAAAACTCTAGGACCTGAGGGTAGACACCTCCTGAAAAACTCAACCTAAAAGTTCAAGAATAAATGTTATAAAAAAGGGAAAAGGACCCACATGTACAAAATATATTTATAGCAGCTCTTTTTGGGGTGGCCAAGAATTGAAAATTGAAGGGATGCCCATCAATTGGGGAATGGCTAAAGAAGTTGTGGTATATGAATGCAATAGAATACTATTGTTCCATAAGAAATGGTGAGTAGGTGGACTTCAGAAAAACCTAGAAAGATTTACAGGAAGTGATGCTGAGTGAAGTGAGCAGAACCAGGATAACACTGTACACAGTAACAGCACCATTGTGCAATGGCAGACTTTGTTAGACTTAGCTCTTCTGAGCAATGCAATGATCTAAGATAATTCTAAAAGACTCTTGACGGAAAATGTTTTCCCCATCTAGAGAAAAAAATATGGTGTCTGAATACGAATTGAAGCATAATTTTTTCTCTTTTTTGTTTGTTTTTTTTTTCCTTTCTCATGGTTTTTCCCTTTTGTTCTGATTTGTCTTTCACAACATGACTAATGTGGAAATATGTTAAATATGATCATATATGTATAAACTATATTGGATTGCATGCTGTCTTGGGAAATAGGGAAGTGGAAGGTGGGGAGAATTTAGAACTTAAAATCTTATAAAAATGAATGTTGAAAATTAAAAATAAGTAATAAAATTAATAGTAATAATAAAATAAATTTTAAAAAAATATTTATTTTTAAAAGAGTGTTATTTGGAAGGAAGTAGCTCTACTGAGAGTGATACATTTGTGTTTATTTATTCATGTACATGTATCTCAATGGTAGAATGGAAACTCTTTAGGTCAGGAACTATATTGTCTTTCTCTTTGTATTCCCTGGGACTTGCTTATAGTGAACTCCTAATAAGTGCTTGTTTAGTTGAAATTGACACACTACATATAAAGTATGTGTTGTCTAAACACATATGTTTATGTCTGTATTAATAAAGTTATTCTTTCCATTATAAGTCTGAACTCGTTCTTAAAACGTTAGAGTTACAAGGGAACTCAGAGATTTATTTTGAAAGAAAAGGAAGAAAAATTGAACATATTCTTGAATTTACTAAAGGGAAATAGATTTACTCAGAGAAAATATGAGAACTTTAGGGCAAAGATGAAGTGTCCGTGGCTCAAAACTGGAACTGATTCAAAATACTGGCAAATTGAAATATGAAATGACTTATTTTTGCCTAATTTCCATAAACATAACTTGTCACTGACTAAAACACAACCCAGAATAGCTTGGCATAATACTTTACATGACACAGTCATTGATAATCCTAACCATCTGAAGGTATGATTTTCAAATGAGCTTTCCCAACCAAAACAAAATACTGCAAGACTTGAGTTTCACTCCCTTCATACGGTTGTAGACAAGAAGTCTCCAGCTTGATGACTTGTGATGTGTGGCACCAGGCCATCTTTAAGCCTTGTTATGAGAAAACACACCCAGTCACATTGCCATGAAAGCAAGGTCATGGAATCATAGAGTTGGAAGGGACCCTGATGGTCATCTAACTCAACTCTCCTGACAGAATAGGAATCCCTTCTAAAATATTCTTGACAGATGATCATCTACCCTCTTCCTGAACAATTATAGTGATGAGGAACTTACAGCTTTGTACGAAAGCTCTAATTTTTGGAACATTCTGTTTATGAGTCTAAATCATTCTCCCTATAATTTTTCTGTTCATTGGCCCTAATTCTATTGGCCACAGCAGGGGTTCTTATCCTGGGGTCTGGGGTCTAAGAAATGGGATGGAGACAAAAAAATCACTTTTTTATTTAAACTCTAATTGAAATAAAGCATTTCCTTCAACTATGAATAAAGGCAACAAACCACAGTAGTTTCAGGCTTCACCAAACCACCAAAGGAGTCTATGACATAAAAGTTAGGAACTTTTGCACTAGAGCAGCAAATAGGACCTGTACTCCCTTTTCTCTTTTTAATATTATTGACAGTTTTCCCATCATATTAACAATTTCTTTCTTTTTAAAATTTTTAATTAATTTTTTTATTTTTAGTTTACAACTCTCAGTTCCACAAGTTTTTGAGTTCCAAATTTTCTCTCCCCCCTCTCTTACCCCCTCTCACCCCAAGATTGTATGTAATCCAATATAGATTCTACGTATACCTTTACATTAAAATTATTTACATAATACTCAAGTTATAAAGAAGAATTATTACCAATGGAATGAATCATGAGATAGAAGAAACAAAACCAAAAAAAGAAGGAAAAAAAGAGCAAATTGTTTACCTCAATCTGCATTCAGACTCTGTAATTCTTTCTCTGGATGTGCATAGCTTTTTCCATCATGAGTCTTTTGGAGCTGTCTTTAAACCTTGCATTGATGAGAAGACCCAATTCTATCAAAGTTAGTTCTTACAGATACCTTGTGTCTGTAATCATGTATAATGTTCTCCTGGTTCTTCTCCCCTCACTCAGCATCAGTTCATATGTGTCTGTCCAGGTTATAAGGAAGTCTGTCTGCTCCTCATTTCCTATAGCACAATGGTGTTCCGTTACATTCATATACCACACCTTGTTTAGTCATTCCACAATTGATGGGCATCCCCTTGATTTCCAATTCTTTGCCACCACAAAAAAAGCTGCTATCAATATTTTGTATATACTGGTCCATTTCCCACTTGTGTGATCTCTTTGGGATACAGCTCTAAACGTGATATTGCTGGGTCAAAGACATGCAAATTTTTATAGCCCTTTGGGCATAGTTCCCAATCTCTCTCCAGAATGGCTAGATCAAAAAAAAACAAAAACAAAAAAAACCAAACAAACAGAATGGCTGGATCAGCACACACAATTCCACCAGCAATGCAATAATGTTCCAATTTTCCCATATCTTCTCCAGTATTTATCATTTTCCTGTTTTGTCATGTTAGCCAATCTGACAGGAGAGATGTGGTACCTAAGAGTTGTTTTGATTTGCATTTCTGTAACCAATAGTGATTTAAAGCATTTTTTCATATGCCTATAGATATCTTTAATTTCTCCCTCTGAAAACTGCCTGTTTATTTCCTTTGACCATTTCTCAATTGGGAAATGGCTTTTATTCTTATAAATTTGTCTCAGTTCCCTGTATATTTTAGATATGAGGCCTTTATCAGAGACACTGGTTGTAAACATTCTTTCCCAGTTTTCTGCTTCCGTCCTAATCTTTGTTGCATTAACTTTGTTTGTACAAACACTTTTCAATTTAACACAATCAAAATTATCAATTTTGCATTTTGTAATGCTCTCTATCTCTCGTTTCATCATGAATTCTTCCCTTCTCCATAAATCGGAAAGGTAAACTATTTCTTGCTCTCCCAAATTGCTTTTAGCATCAGCCTTTATTCCTAAATCATGAACCCATTTTGACTTAATTTTGGTATATGGTGTAAGATATGTATCTATGTCCAGTTTCTGCCATACTGTTTTCCAGTTTTCCCAGAAGTTTTTATGAAATAATGAATTTTTAACCCAGAAGCTGGACTCTTTGGGTTTGTACTGCATCTTGTGTACCTAACCTATTACATTGATCCATCACTCTATTTCTTAGCCAGTACCAAATATTTTTACTGATTGCTGCTTTACAATACAATTTAATATCTGGTATGGCTAGGGCACCTTCCCTAGCATTCCTTTTCATTAATTCCCTTGATATTCTGGACCTTTTGTTCTTCCAGATGAATTTTGTTATTTTTTAAATTTATTTTACCAGAACACAAATACAGAATAGAGAAAAGAAAATAAAACATATCATAAACTTAAATATTGAAGCTTAAATACAAAATAAGAAAGATAAAAAGCATGTCATGTGCATGGCAGAACATAGGAGAGAATTCAAAATGTGTAACAATAAATTTTCATTTCAAGAAAACCTGTATGATAAATAATGCACCTTATATTGAGAACTGTCTATCATATCTTTGCTTCCTTGTGTTTTCTTTTGTTCTGTGCTGTGCCCTTTTTAACTTTGTTCTTTTTATTCCCTCCTCCCACCCGTCAGAAGGCTACAATATAGTTTAGAAATATTTCTTGTTATATATATATACACATAAAGATATATACATACACTTATATATATGTATATATATCTAGACATATACTTTTCCAAACATACTCTGCTCCTGATCTTTTTTTATGTTTGTACATATCTCTTGTTTCCTATCCCTCCTGCCTCCTCTACTTTATTTCTACAAACTACCTTGACTTCCTATTGCTTGCTTTCCCTCCTCCAAGGATCCCTTCCCTATCCTCCCATTCCCATTAATCTAAACACCCTTCTACCCTTCTTTTACCTATTCCCTCATTCTTCACTCTAAAGATCCCTCCCTTGTCTTCTCCTGCCTCTCTATGCCCCTACCATTTTATTTCTTCTAAATGTAGAAGACTTTTATACTCTTCTAAATATATATGTACTGTTCCCTCTTAAACCCATTCCCAATGAAGGTAGGTTACCAGAACTACCAGCCCTCCTCCCCTATCTAATTCCTCTGTATCCTTTCTTCCTCTTGCACCCCATTTGTATGAAATAGTTGATCTTTTTAGCTGTTCCTAAATGGCTTTATTTTTTAAATATTCATAACATAGTCAGGTTTACCCCAATCCATTATGAGCTCACCAGTTATTAAGAATCTTAGACATACATTTTACATTATATAAAAGGTAAACAGTGTCCTCATGAATCCCTTATAATTAGTCTTTGGTGTATACCTTATGTTTCTCTTGGTTCTCGTTTGCTGAATCTTCTATTATTAAGTTGGGGAATTTTTACAAAGTCTTGAAAGTCTGAAAGTTTATCAGATGTCCAATTTTTTTATTCAAAATAATATTTAGCATTACAGGGTATAATATCTTCAGCAGGGAGCCCCAGGTCTTTTGCTCTTCGATATATTGCGTTGCAAGACCTGCAGTCCTTTAATGTCTCTGCTGCTAAGTCTTGTGTAATTCTGATCGTGGCACCATCATATTAAATTGTTTTAATCTTGATGCTTTTAACATTTTATCCTTGAGATGAGGGTTTCAGAATTTGACTGTGATATTCCTATGAGTTTTCCTCATAGGATCTTTTTAAAGTGGTAATCAATGGATTTTTTCTATTTCTACTTCCCCGCCTTGTTCTAATGCTTCAGGATAATTTCTTTAATTATTTCTTGTATTATTGTATCAAGATTCTTTTTTTGATCATAACTTTCAGTTAGTCCAATTATTTTTATATTTTCTCTTCTTTGTCTATTCTCCAAATCTTTTTCTTATAAGATGTTTCACTTCCCCTTCTATATTTTCATTATTCATGTTTTGTTTGATTATTTCTTGATCTCTTATAATTTCCGTCTTCACTTTGTCCAATTCTAATTTTCAAAGTGTCACTTTCTTCCTTAAGATTCTGTATCTTGTTTTCTAATTGGTTAACTTTCCTTTCATAACCTTCTTGTTTTTCTTGTATAATTCTTATTTTTTCTTAGTTTTTCCTCCATCTCTGTCATTTGATTTTTAAAGTCTTTTTTAAAGATCTTCTACAAATTCTTTTTGGGCAGGTGACCATTTGACATTACTACTCTTTGGGGGTTTCTTTACTTCAATATTATCCTCTGAAGATGAACCCTAGTTAACTCTATTCCCATAATATGTTTCTATGGTTGGATTCTTTCTCCTTTGCCTGTGCATTTGTTTTTTGGTGATAATAACTTGATATTTGTAATCACCTCTAGCCTAGGGGTATGGGATATGGTGCCTCTTGCCCCAGATCTTCAGTTCTCACCTCTAGCCTGGAACCAAAGCCAAACCTTCAACCTCCTGTAAGTGCCCAGAGCCAGGGGCTTTCTGCCCCACAGCTTCAGCACTCACCGGCCATGTGCTGGTTCCTTCTCTCCCTGCCATTTCTCACTGCATAGCTGAGTCTGGTGTTCCTTGTCACCAGAGGTTCCCTCAATCTTGCTGGACTTAAACGCCCAACTCCCCTCACTGTCCCAGGGTGAAAAGTTCCTGTGGCTGGGGCAGAAGCAGCCTCTCAAACCAGCTAACCCTAGGACTTGCAGCTTATTGTTTAAGGGTCTGGCCAATTGTTGTTAAAACTGAACCTAGCCTAACGTGTTTACTCTTCCATACACCAAACCTTGTCCTGAGATTTTTCCTTCAGATCTTCTCAAATTATCCCAGGAAGACCCTGGTTGTACCCCTATTCTTCTTTGTCTCCACCCATACTTTGTTTGCCCTAAGGTGCTATTTTAACTCTTTTGTGGGGGAAAATCTTGAGAGCTTAGAATTTTCTGACCTACTCTGCCATCTTCCCAGAATTCCCTGAATTTTATAATTGTTTTATCTAGCTCCGTAAAATAATTTTTGGTAGTTTCATTGGTATGGCACTGAATAAGTAAATTAATTTTGGTAAAGTTGTCATTTTTATTGTATTACCTTGGCCTAACCAGGAGCAACTGATTTTTTTTCCATTTATTTAGATACTGACTTTGTGTGAAAAGTGTTTTGTGATTGCGTTCATATAGTTCCTGGGTTTGTCTTGGCAGGTAGATTCCCAAATATTTTATAGTGTCTACAGTAACTTTAAAAGGAATTTCTCTTTCTATCTCTTGCTGTTGGGCTTTTTTAGTAATACAGAGGAATGCTGAGGATTTATGTGGATTTATTTTATATCCTAAAACTTTGCTAAAGTAATTTATTATTTCAAGTAGTTTTTTGCTTGATTCTCTAGAATTCTCTAAGTAAATCATCATATCATCTGCAAAGAGTGATAACTTAGTTTTTTCTTTGCCTATTCTAATTCCTTCAATTTCTTTTTCTTCTTTTATTGCTAAAGCTAACACTTCTAGTACCCAATTGAATAGCAGGGGTGAAAATAGATGAGGATACAATAGTTCTAAGATGGAAATTTTCAGCTCAGGAATCATCTTCATGAGCTTGAGATGTCAGGAGTTCTAAGTACCTCAGATACATTGAAGAAGGTCATGTCTGCATCAAATACAATGATTCTGGGAAGATAGCACAACCATCGAGAGAGGATAAATCCAAGCTGTGGCATGACTTTTCAGTAGATAGGGACCTTCAGGGAATTATTTGCATATTATAGATTAGAGGCTAAAGTGAAATGTCTATTCTACCATCCCATTCCTTCCTATTTTGATGTTTCAAGCATCAGTCTTTCAGAAGACTATAAGAGGAGTTATGGATTATTGTGATATAAATTGTTTTTAATAATGTGGGCTTATAGATCTTTTGTGCTTTAAAAATTTCTTTCTGTTGTGGGGGAAATAAATAGCTGTTTTGCACCTAATCTATACTGAATTAATGATTGGCTTTTAAAAGCATTTGATAAGTGCTTAACTATCTCCCAGATAGTTAAATGCTGGAGATTAAAATACAAAAAGTGAAAAAAATCCCTCCTCTCAGGCAGCTCCCATTCTAATTAGTGAAAGCAACCCAAGATAGGGCTATGATTTTCCTCCAAGATCCAAGTGGAGGCATAAAGACTGAGGGAGTTTTAAGACATAAATTTGATCCCTCTCTTTTGAGGAGAGGCCTTCTATGAACTCAATCCATGCATAGGGCCAGTCATTGAGAGAAAACATCCATTTTTTTGTTACTTTAAGCATTTTTTTTCCACAAGATTCAATTCACTCCAGCTTTAGCCTTCTAGACACTGCTATGTGACTCTGTTTTTAAGTTATTTTTATTTTAATTGTTTTTTAAAATATTTTTCTAATTATATGTCAAGACAATTTTTAGCATTCATTTTCACAAGATTGTAGGTGCCAATTTTTGTCCCTCCCTACTCTACTCTTTTCTGAAAATGGTAGACAGTTTTATATAGCTTATACATATGTTAGTATGTAAAAAATATTTCCATGTTAGTCAAAATTGTGAAAGAAGAAAGAGACAAAAAGAAAAAAAAGCAGGAAAAACAATAAAGTGAAAAAAAATATGCTTCAATCTTCATTCAGAGTCCATCAGTTGTATATCTGGATGTGGATACCATTTGCCTTTATGAGTCTTTTGTATTTGTCTTGGATCATTGTGTTGCTGAGAAGAGCTGAGTCAATCATAGTTTATCATCAAGCAATGTTGCTCATACTGTGTGTGCTGTTTTCCTGATTCTGCTCATTTCACGTTGCATCAGTCTTTCCAGTTTTTTTTCCAAAATTTGTCTGCTCATCATTTCTTACTGCACAATAGCATTCCATTACATTCATGTACCGCAGCTTGTTTAGCTGTTCCCCAATTGATGGATATACCCTCAATTTCCAATATTTTGCTGCCACCAAAAGGACTGCTATAAATATTTTTGCACATGTAGGTCCTTAATGACCTCTTTGCCACGCAGACCTAATGGTGGTATTGATGGATCAAAGTACATGCATAGTTTGGCTGCCCTTTGGCCATAGCTCCAAATTGCTCTTCAGGATGGTTGGATCAGTTCACAACTCCACCAACAATACATTAGTGTTCCAATTTTCCCACATATTTTCCAACATTTAACATTTTCCTTTTCTGTCATATTAGCCAATCTGATAAATGTGAGGTGATACCTCAGAGCTGTTTTAATTTGCATTTCTCTAATCAAAAAATGATTTAGAAAACTTCTTCCTATGCCTGTAGATGGCTATGATTTCTTTATCTGAAAACTGCCTGTTCACATTCTTTGTCCTTTTGTTATTTGGGGAATTGCTTATATTCTTATAAATTTGACTTAGTTCTCTATATATTTGAGAAATAAGTCCTTTATCAAAGCCGTTTTCTGTAAAGATTGTTTAGCAGCTTTCTGCTTCCCTTCTAATCTGAGTTCCATTGGTTTTGTTTGTGCAAAAGCTTTTCAATTTGATATAATAAAAATTATCAATTTTCCACTTTGTAATGTTCTCTATCTCTTTTTTGGTCATGAATTCTTCCCTTCTCCATACATGATAAGCAGACTATTCCTTGCTCCCCTAATTTAGTGATGGTGTCATTCTTTATTTCTAAATCATGTACCCATTTTTACCTTATCTTGGCATACAGTATGAGATGCTGATCTATACATAGTTTGTGTAATATTGTTTTGTAGTTTTCTAAGCAATTTTTGGCAAATAGTGAATTCTTACTGGTCTTTGAGTATATCAAACTCTTCATTAGTATGGTCATTAACTATTGTGTCTTGTGTACCTAATCTATTCCACTGATTCACCACTCTGTTTCTTAGCCAGTAACAATAGTTTTGATGATTACTGCTTTATAATATAGTTTGAGATCTGGTATTGATAGGCAACCTTCTTTTATATTTTTTCATTAGTTCCCTTGATGTTCTTGACCTTTCATTTTTCCAGATTAATTTTGTTGTTATTTTTTCTAACTTTATAGTTAGTTATAGTTAATAAGTTATAGTTATAGTTAATAAGTAAATTAATTTAGGTAGAATTGTCATTTTTATTTTATGGGCTTGGCCTACCCATGAGCCATTTCTATTTTCCCAATTATTTAGATCTAACTTTATTTGTGTGAAATGTGTTTTGTAATTGTGTTAATATAATTTCTGGATTTGTCTTGGCAGGTAGACTCCCAAATATTTTATATTCTCTATAGTTATTTTCAATGGAATTTCTCTTTCTATTTCTGCTGGGCTTTGTTGGTAATATATAGAAATGCTGATGAGTTATGTATTTTATATTCTGCAATTTTGCTAAAACTGTTAAGTGTTTCAAGTAGCTTTTTAGTTGATTCTCTAGGATTCTTTTAAGTATGTCATCATATCATCTACAAAGAACGATAATTTTTTTTCCTTGTTGCCTGTTCAAATTCCTTTAATTACTTTTTCTACTCTTATTGTGGTAGCCAACTTTTCTGATACTATATTGAATAATAGTGGTGATAATTGGCATCCTTGCTTCACCCCTGATCTTATTGCAAAGTCTTCCAGCTTAACGCCATTAAGGATAATGCTTGCTGATGGTTTTAGATAGAAACTACTTATCATTTTAAGGAACTCTCTCTTTATTCCTATGATGTCTAGAGTTTTTAATAGGAATGAGTGCTGCATTTTATCAAAAGATTTTTCAGCATCTATTGAGATAATCATATGATTTCTGTTGGTTTTGCTATAGATATAGTCAATTATGTTGATAATTTTCCCAACATTGAGCCAATCCTGTATCCCTGGTATAAATCCCACCTGGTCATAATGTATAATCCCTGTGATATATTGCTATAATTAACTTGTTAGTGTTTTCTTCAAAATTTTTCTATCGATATCCATTAGGAAATTGGCCTATAATTTTCTTTCTCTGTTTTAATTCTTCCTGGTTTAAGGTATCAGTGCCATCTCTGTGTCATAAAGGGAGTTTGGAGGACTCATTCTTCACCCATTTTTCCAAATAGTTTATGTTGTATTGGAGTTAATTATTCTTGGAATGTTTGGTAGAATTCACTTGTGAACCCATCTGGCCCTGGGAATTGTTTTTTCTTACGGAGTTCATTAATGGCTTGTTCAATTATTTTTTTCTTGGGTGGAGTAATTTAGGCATGCTATTCCCTGATCTATTAATTGGGGTAATTTATATTTTCACAAATATTCATCCATTTCTCTGAGACTGCCAGATTTATTAACATACATTTGGGTGAAATATTTCCTAATGATTGCTTTCATTTCTTCTTCATTGGTGATGATTTCACCCTTTTCATTATTGATACTGGATATTTATTTTTCTTCTTTCTTTTTTTTTAAATCAAATCGACCAATGTCTTATTTATCTTATTGCTCTCCTCCCCCGTCATAAAACCAGCTCCTAGATTTGTTCATTAGCTCAATAGTTTTTTTTTTCTTTTTTCAGTCTTATTCATTTTATCTTTGCTTTTTAGGATTTCTAATTTGGTGCTTAATTGGGGATTTTTAATTTGTTCTTTTTCTAGTTTTTGTGGGTTTTTTTGTTTTTTTAGTTGCATGCCCAATTCATTGATCTGTCCTTTTCCATTTTGTTGACATAAAAACTTAGAGAAATAAAATTTTCCCTAAGTTGTGCTTTGGCTGCATCCAATAAATTTTTCTATGTTGTTTCATTGCTGTCATTCTCCTTAATGAAATTATTGATAATTTCTGCTTTGTTCTTTGACCCCCTTATTCTTTAAGATTAGATTATTTAGTTTTCAATTAATTTGCAATCTATCTTTCCACTGTCCTTTGTTGAATGTAATTTTTATTGCATTTTGACCCCAAAAAGAATTCATTTAATATTTCTACTTTTCTAAATTTGACTTTGAGGGTTTTTTTCCCTAATACATGATCAGTTTTTGTGTAGGTGCCATGTGCTGCTGAGAAAAAAGAAAGTATATTTCTTTTTGTTCCCATTCATTTTTCTCCAAAGGTCTCCTATCTATTTTTTCTAATATTTTATTCACCTCTTTAGCTTCTTTCTTGTTTATTGTTTGGTTGGACTTGTCCAGTTCTGAGAGGGGACATTTGAGTTTCCTCATTAATATAATTTTGCTGTGTTTCTTCCTGTAACTCAGTTAATTTCTACTTTAAGAATCTGGCTGCTATACCACATGGTGCATATATTTTTAGTATTTATATTGCTTCATTGTTTATGAAACCTTTTTTTTTTAGCAAGATGTAGTTTTCTTTCTTGTCTCTTTTAATTAGGTCTGTTTTTGCTTTTACTTTGGCTGAAATCAGGAATGCTACCCCTGTTTTTTTTCTTCAGCTGAAGCATAATAGATTCTGCTCCAGCCCCTTAATTTTACTCTGTGTGTGTGTGTGTGTGTGTGTCATCTTCAATTGTGTTTCTTGTAAACAACATATTGTAGGATTCTCGTTTTTGATCCATTCTGCTATCCACTTCCATTTTATGGGAATGTCCTTCCCATCACATGCACAGTTATGATTACTACCTCTGTATTTCCTTCCATCCTATTCTTCCTCCTGTTTGTCCTTTCCTTCCTTTCACCATTTCCCTCCTTACCAGTGTTTTGCTTCTGTCTACTGCCTCTCCTGATCTGCCCTCCTTTCTGTCAGTCCCTTTCCCTTCATTTAATCTCCTCCCTGCTTACTTCCTTGTTGAGTAAGATAAGTTTCTATGGTTAACTTTTTAGGTATATGATTCCCTCTTTGAGCCAATCCTGACAAGACTAAGGTTCAAGCAATGTCCATTGCCCATCAGGCCCATCCTCCCCTCCACTATAATAGGTCTTTCATGCCTCTTCATGTGAAATAATTCACCCCATTCTACCTCTCTCTTCCTTCTGCACACAATGTTCTCTTCTTTCTCATTCCTTAATTATATTTTATGTCATTCCTTCAAATTCACCTTACGTTCATACCTTCTGTCTAAGTATATTCCTTCTAGCTGTACTATTAGTGTTACCATTTTTAAGGATTACAAGTTTTATCTTCCCATGGAAGGATGTAAACAGTTCAGCTCCATTGACTCCCGTATGTTATCTTTTCCTTTTCCTTTTTTTTTTTTTTTTACCTTTTTAGGCTTCTCTTGGGTCCTGATATTTTAGATCTAGTTTTTTGTTAAATTCTAGTCTTCTCCTTATGAAAGCTTGAAAACCTTTGACTTCACTGAATGACAGTTTTTTTTCCCTTGAAGTATTATGCTTAATTTTGCAGGATAGCTGATTCTTTGTTTTAGTCCTAGTTCCTTTGCCCTCTGGAATATCATATTCATGGAATATCACCTTTGAGTCTTAATATTGCAGTTGCTAAGTCCTGGGTATTCCTGATTGTGACTTCCCAATATTTGATTTTTTTTTTCTTTCTGGCTATTTACAGTATTTTTCCATTGGCCTAATAGTTCTGAAATTTGGCTATAATATTCCTTGGAACTTTTATTTTGGGATCTCTTTCCTATAGTGAGGGTAGATTCTTTCAATGTCCATATTGCCCTCTAGTTTCAGGATACCAGGGTAGTTTTCTTAGATATTTTTTTTTAAAGATGCTGCCCAGGACCTCCTTTGGATTATGGTTTTCAGGAAGTGCAATGATTCTGATATAATCTCTCTTGGATCTATTTTCCAGGTCAATTGTTTTTCCCATACACTATTTTACATTTTCTTCTATTTTTTCCATTATTTTGAATTTATTTGATTGATTTTGATGTCTTGTACAGTAATTAGCTTCCACTAGCCCAATTCTAACTTTTAAGGAGTTGTTTTCCTCAGCTAGCTTATGTACTTTCTTCTCTGGTCAAATTTACTTTTTTAAAGAGCTGTTTTCTTCAGTGGATTTTTGTATCTCCTTTTCAATTTTGCCAATTCAATTTTGCAGTTGGTTTCTTTTCCAAAGCAAATGACCCTTTTTCTTTCAGAATTCTTTTGCATCACTCTCATTTTCCCCCAATTTTTTCTACATCACTTACATGATTTTTAAGCTCCCTTTTGAACTCTTCCATGCATTCTTTCTGGACATGAGACAACTTCACATTTTTCTTTGGGAGTTTACCCCCAGGTAATTTGACATTGTTGAAAGCTTCTGAGTTTATGTCGTGATCTTCCCTGCCACTATAACTTTCTATGTTCCAATTTTTTGTTATTGTTGTTGTTGCTGTTTGCTTATCTTTTTTTGGCCTTTTTCCTTTCTTTTAAATTTGAATTCTGGAAGGGGCACTGTCTTAGGCTTCTTTTTCCAGGGGCTGCAGGCCCTGGCTCTTTATCTTGTGCTGCACTGATATTGCCGTGAAGGCTACGGTGGACCCTCACATCTGGTGCTGTGCTGAGGGGCTTGAGTGTGGCAGTGGTTCATGCTCCAGGAGGCCATAAGGGTTTGACAATCTACCTGGTCCTGAACTGGGATCTTAGTGCTGGTGTTTGCCACGTGCTGAGCCTGGTGGGTTGTTTCTGCATTTCCCTGGGGGCATACTGAAGCATGTGGCTGTCTGGGGGTTGGCAGCTGTCTGTTTGCCCAGGGCTATGCTGAACATATGGGGGCCCTGGTGTTTTGTTGTTTGCCTGTTCCACTGCACTAGAGTTCTGGATCTAATACTGGTTTGCTGAGATGAGGCTTCCTGCTGGCTTATTGGGACACTTCTTATCCTAGACAATACTTCCCTTTTATCCAAGTTAAGCAGACCTTTCCTGTCCATCTTCCAAGTATCTTGGGCTGAAAGATTTTTTCACCTCACTTTTTGCTGGTTTTGCTATTCCAGGATTTGTTTTGGGGTATTATTTTATGGTTGTTTGGAGGTGAATATGGGGAGGTTATGCCAGTTTGCTGCTCACTCCACCATCTTGGCTCCCAAGATGTCTCTATGCAATTATTTTATATCTGTCCTTCATTATGTGATTCTTTGGTAATTTGTATATGTATATGTATATTTAAAGTAGCAATCTATGCAGTGTTTTCTTTTATATCAAGATCAATTATGATTGTATAGTCAGAAATTTATATTTTTAAGAGTCTCTAGTACCTCTTTTGAGTCCTATTTCTCTAATTTTTTCATTGTTTACTAAATTCTTGGATTACATCAGATTAAGCTTAGCATTTCTGTGCTTTACTACACAAAACTCCAAGGTGGCATATTCATTTCTCTCTAGCCTTCCACAGTCAGTGCTCCATTACCTATGATTGCCAATATCCTCCTACTATTGGAACAAGCCTGGCCTTAGGTTGAAATACCAGATGGTTTGGGGGAAAGCTTAGAGAAGTACTCAAGAGGGAGAAGAAGATTTGAATTTTAGAGTTGTGGAGAAGGCCAAATTTTGTGAGGGGAAATTGGGGGCAATTTGAGGACAAAGACAAATGAAAGTAGAAGAATTAAAAAAAAACATACCATCTGCAGACTTGAGCATGCATTTTCTTCTTAGCGCCTCACTTAATGTACAGCTGTAGATCTGGTAACTGCTTGGATGGACACAGACCTATGTATACAATGTCTCATTCTCAGAGAAGCGAGTGCCGTGACATTGTTCTTCCCACTACGCCATACATTCTGCCAAACTAAGAAATGTGATGGCTATCACATAAATGACATCACAGAGTCATTGAAGTGTAAATATACTGAGGTAAGCTCACCCTTACTACACTACTCAGATTTCCCTTCATGTCTATTCGGTTTTTCTCAATCATTTTTCTAACTCCTCCCTCTCCCCCCAAATCTGCAGATATTGGTGAGTTTCATTCAGTTTCATTCACACTATGTTCTGGAGGCTTTCTGAACCCTGTGCATCTAACATTTATGATTCTAAGTTTGAAGAAAGCCTATATTTATTAGACTTTTGAAACTCTGGTGAATAGCTCAGTCCAATGCAGGTCTTGATGCCTGGCCAAGTAGCTTAAACAGCAGTCATTAAAGCTAACTTGGTACTTTCATTCAGTTATGTAGTTGCCAAGCTAGCTTTCCTGATACTGTACAAACAGTGTATTCCACCCCACAATGTTTCATACTCACTTCATTAACTGAGAGACGACTACTGCATCGGTCTCTGATGTTATGAATTCAATTTTGTTAATATAAATGATACATTATTATATAGACGTTAAAGGAGTTGTAACATTAGAAGTCTGATATTCCCATAACAGTAAAAGGAAAAAAAAACCTAATTCCCAGAAACAATCTTTCCTGCGGGGGAATAATTCTCTATGTATAATCTTATGTCTATTTCCCTTTCTCCCTCATGTGTCTGATTCCCATTAATGTTGAGAATGGCTTTTAATGATAGAACAGGGAAATATATTGTGGTTTCACACATACAGGGATTTTATGGCCACTTACTTGTAACTAGGAGATACAGATACAGGGCAGAAAAGCATTCTTCTTTTTTCTGAGGAAAAGAAAAGACCTTTGCTACATGTATATACCATTTGTTAAAATGGCATATCCAGGACATGATACTTTTTATAAAGAAGCAAAAGTAACACAAAAAGATCACCTAAAGGCATGCTTTCTTACAGCCTATCGATCTTAATATCTAATTGCCTGCACTAAGGCCAATCAGAATAAACTGAAACCAAAATAACTAAAAGATTAAGTGGCTCCAATTTGCTGAAACAGATCTGGATGGGGCTATGTGAAACATGGAACTCAAAGATAGTCTGATAGGCTGATAGTCTTCATGAAGAACATGTATCATATCTGTGATTATTTCGTATTATCCGGGCTGCAGTTTTGCTTCAGGATATGGAGGTGTCAGGTAGCCATATCCCAGTGGACAGAATTTTGGGCTTAGAGTTAGCAAGACCTGAGTTCAACTCTAATCTCTGGAATATACTAGTTGTATGATCTTAGGCAAGTCACTCCCAATTCTATGTGCTTCAGCAACTGCATATAATGTGTCTACTAAATCACTGAAGAGATGTTATTTGCTTTTGTTTGGGAGAATTTCCATACTGGCTGAGATTTCTTACCCTAAAAAAAAAAAAAAAAACTCATCTTCTTTCTAGATGTATATGTATGGACCTAACTGTGAGAATTCCTGGTCTGGGTTTGAATCATGCCACTAATGCTTACTCATTGCTTTAGAGTAGGCAAACCATTTTAACCTCCCTAAACCTGTGCCCTTACAATGCAGCATATGCAGAGTAGAAACATGATTTAGTGGATAGAGGGCAAACCTTGGCTGTGAAAAGAACTGTTTCTGACACATACTGGTTATGTGAACAATGGGTAAACACTACAATTCACATTACCTAAGAGTTTTCAACATCAGGAGTTTTCCCGTACCAATGAGAACCTAAGTCCCTTACTACCCACCTGTATCAGTAAGGCAATAATAACAATGTAGTTCTGTATTGCAAAGTGTATGAGACTCTCCACATAGAAGGTAGAAGTAAACCATTTATTCAGACACCAGAGAACCATATCACACAAGCCATTTATCCAGTCTAACAGAGCTGTAAAACATTCAATACACAATATCACAACATGGAGCCTTGCCATCCCAAACACCTCTCCGACCCCCTGCTGGGGTCTTCCCAAAAACAAACTCACAGTACAGCTAAGTTAGCCTGTTCAGCTCTAACCATCACAATGGTGGCCTTAGTGGCCATTAGCAGCCATTACTGCTCTCTCTCTCTCTCTCTCTCTCTCTCCATTTCCTGTGACATAACTTCCTTTTCCTTTCAGGAAGCTCCTCCCACCACATGTGACTTAGGCTTCCTGTGACATAAGCAGGTCATATGGCCTAGTAATGGGTGGGAAAGATCTTCAGAACTAAATTGCTGTTATACCACCCACTGCCAAAAAGTTAGGGAAATAATACCTATAATAGTTCATGGTTATTGGTAAAATTTAATAAGGCCATACATTTGAAATGCTTTGGAAAATAGGAAGTGCTATACAATTCCAAAATGATAGTGATGATTATAAAATTATTATTTGTGTGGGGGCTTCATTTTTAATTGGTAAATTGGTCTTCTTGCATATAACAAGTTGATGAATCCAATTATTTGAACCCCATAATTGTTTGCATACACTTTTCCCCCCTTGTGGTTTGTTTAGCAAGTACATTACTAAGTGATGGAATTATAGACTTACAGATAAGAAGTATTCAATCCATTAAAAAAAAAAAGGTTTGCTCTCTTGTTGATGTGATCTCACCAAATTCTGAACTTTGCTTTGCAATATGTCTGGTTTAGAACACCACATGTTTTAATGAATTAACTAATAAGCAAAACCAAAATCCAATATATTAAATAAAATCTGATATATTAATAAATATAATTAATATTTAATTAATATAAACAAACAATCATAATGTAGCAAGATAAACTCTGAAAACCTATGAACAAGGGAAGTGGGACCCTCATTATTTGGGAAATCCCTGAACAAATTATGTCATATGAATTCAGGGAAATATTATTGTGCCATAAAATTATTAAAAGATGGATTCAGAAAATTCTGTGAGGACTTGTGTGAACAGATACAGGGTGAAATGGATAGAACTAGGAGAATATCATGAGTTTGCAAAACAAGCGAACACATACACAAACACACACACACACAACACACACCTTTAAGAAGGCTCTTCAATGAAAAAATTAACTTCTGTGTTATATGGATCAAGATGAAACATGCTTCCAACCTCTCGAAAGAGAGGTGATGGACTAGAGAAAAAGAACATAACCGTTATTGTTAGACAAGGTCAATATGTGAATTTCTAATATTTGAATATACTTTTTGATGGAAATGGTTGTATTTGTGTTTGTTTTTGGTGGGAGGTAAGGGATTAAGAGAGAGCTGAGAGTGGTAATAATGCCACAGGGGGAAAATAAAATGATAAGAACATTAATGAATCATTTAAAAAAAAACTTCTCAAAAAAAAAGGAAAAAGTATGAGAAGGAAACAGGAACTAACATGAGAATGCATTATATACTTTTAAAATGGAATACGGTTTCAAGTAATCTACTTTTTCTATTCTCTATACTGCAGACTCATATATGTTAGTGGCTGGGAATAACATGTGTGTTTGTGTGTGTGTGTGTGTGTGTGTGTGTGTGTGTGTGTGTGTGTATCAAGCAGCTGTCATTTACTCTCCTTTCCCCCACACCTCCTCCCACTTTGCATTTTGAGGGAAAGATTTAAGGAAAAGATCTGACAAATTTGTGGACCCACTAAGATTCCCTCAGCAAACATTCAGAGCAATCACCTGAGACCCTCTTGATCTCACTGAGAATGTGTAGTTCATGGGCCACTTGTCTCATCCCAGTCAATCTTGACTCTCATTTGGCTTGGTCACTTCCCCTCTGCTTCTTCCTGTCTCTCCTCGGTTTGGATTGTTCCAAGTCTTGGTGAAGAGTCTTACAGTTCTCCTGGGTGTGTCTCATTTCTTACTTCTCTCAGCCTTGTTTGGCTGAAGGTATCATGTCATGAGATAGCCTAACCACTCTAGCACCCCATAAGGAAAGCCCAAAGAAAATTCAAATGGACATCTCCTTTCTTCCCCAGTCCCAATCCAGTGAAATTGTAGGCAGGAAGTCTTTTCACATCAAAGGAAACAGAAACCTGAGGACTCTGGGGAATGTATGTGCACTATATATAACTATGGTAGTTTACAACGCATTGCTGATCCTTAATTCTAGTCACTTCTGGGAAGCTTTGAAAATGCTCTTTATTGGGGGAATTTATAGCCCAAGGTCATATAGTAGACGAGGTGAACATCGAACTCTCTACAAAATAATCAAAGAGATAATGGATTTGTTTGAGGAACATGAGGATCCAGAAGAATGCTGCCTTTCTTTAAACACCATCAAGAGAATATTCACATAATTCCTTGGGCACTGAGTGAGTAGTATTCTATTCTTTGGAGCTTAATGGGTAAATTGAAAGTCTAAAAAAATGGTGGCAGGTATTCTCCTTCTGGCACACTACTAATTCTATTTCCTGATTGACATATCATTTTATATCCATTTTTTTTCTTAAATGTAATATTGGAACTTTCCATAATAAACAATTCTTTAATTTGGCATTTCTTGATTGGCATTTTTAAATTTCTCCAGCAGGGTATCGATCACTCCTTTACAAGTTGCAATAATAAACAAGAAAACCTAACTGCATGCTATTGTTTGGCAAAATTTTCAGCATTCGCCTTGTAGCCAAGAGATTTTAATTAAGTGTCTGGGGAGTATTGAGGCTGATCTCTTATTCTCAAGCAGATACCAAAGCTGCTTGGACAAATGGTTTTTGTTAGCCAGAGAAAGATGCTCAATTTAAACCATGTGCTTCTGGACCTTGTGGTTTCAAGCTGAACTGCAAATAGTTGGGAGAGCTGTCAGTCTTTAGTCCTGATTTCAACCATGCTTGTAGGTTGGAAGGAAAATATCACTATCCACCTATTGTGGATAATTAATAAGGAGACAACGGCTTTCTGGAATGCAGGTATATTGTGGAAGAAAGAATAGAAGGGAGAATATCATATGGCATTAAGCTCAAAGGAATGAAGATATGCAACTGCTATATAAGGGCATGTATAGATTGAAAGGAGCAACTTAAGATTTGATATGGGGCAAAAAGCCCAGGAAGGAATTCTTTGATAGAGTCATCAATCTGTAATCTCGCTGGTGCATATATTCCTGCCAGTTGAGTGGATTGCAAATCCTTCTTTTCATCCCATCTTGTGCTACCATTGTCTATTGACTACTCTAAATTGTCTATAGGAAGTCCATTCAATAGATGGACCCCTCCACATGTCATTCATAATGTCCTGCTCCTCCTCTGGATTTCTTGACATTGTATGGATAGCAATGGAAAATGTGGATTGTCCATTTTTCTCTCGACACATGATGATTCTACCTTATTTTCCTATCATGTATCTCTAATGATCTCATTTACAATTAATGCCGTTTTTTCTCCCAATTCTTCATTAGGGATGTGTGTAGATTATTGGTTACCCACCATTTACTTTTCCATTATCCTTTTGGATGTTCTTTAAATTTTATCATTTGAAGATTGTGACATTCTATGGTAAACCAACAGAAGCATATTAGAACAATGTACCTTTGTTTCAGAAATAAAATTAAGGTCACTAAAAGCATTTCCCAATTCCCTCAAAGTAATTCAGTCTGCCTTTCCCTTCCTATTCTATAGAACTATACTATAGAATACTGGTACTATACTACTAGACATACGAGAATAAGGAAAACTGAAAGAAAATATGCTAGAAGAATTTGTTTCCATAAGAAACCAAGCAGGTTAAGCAGACCAAGTTTACTAGACCAGGAAAGAAAAACACCAATTCAACTCAACTACACTTACACATTTCCAAGTGACACCATATGTTAAACTCAGAAGATAATGATATGATACTAAGATGAAGAATCAAGTTCTACTCACTGTCACAAAGGCAAGAAATGAGAAATAGTCAAATGAAAGAAAGTCAGAGATGTCTGGATAGAGGTTCTTAAAGACTGGAGAAGGGATGGATATAGAATGGTTTAGTGACTAGAAGAAGATGTTTAAAAAGTTTATTATGTATATTACTGCACAAGCTTCACCTTCATCTGTTAACTAGGTACCTTGATAATATAATTATTAATTATAGTAACAGTTGACTTTTTGATACATATGTTATTTCATTTGTGTTTCATCAGCTTGTAAAGTAAGAGCTAATGTCATTAATATTTGCACTTTACAAATACAGAACCCAGTCAAGGAATGTTAAATGATTTACCCAAGGCCATTGGGTAAGAAAATACCAGAGTTGGACTGGAAATCAAATATCTTATAAATTCAGGCCAGGCTATTCTTTCCATTATAATACATTCCCCAGCCCCCAAATATATTCCATTTTCTTCTCAACTACTTGGTATCCTGAACATACTATTTGGTAGGAATGAGAGATGGATCTCAAATCTCAAGTGTTTCCCTCTTCCCAAAATACTATTTAGCCAGCACTATACAATTGGGTGGAGAAGTATGCTTCCTTTCACTGCAAAAAAAAAATTATGAAAGCCTAGAATTGGGCCAAAGAAATGTTAATAAGTAATTTATTTTAATTTGGTTTAGGAGAGAGAAATTTCATTTTAGGATCTATGCTTTCTACGAAGTAGCTATCACTATTAGGTAACTAAATTTCTGTTTAATTAAATATAATATACAATAATCAAGAACCAGTGATGTGGTGGGCATGATGACTCTATATACTCCATCAAGGTAAATCTCAGATCGTAGATGCAACAACCATATTTTACTAAATTTTTTTCTGAGTCGGTGAGATTAGAGACTTACCCATGGTCCCATAATTATTCAATGTTAGAACGGTGATTTGAGTCAAAGTTTTTTCTGGCTAAAAACTGTCTTTCTTAAAACAGTAATAATAAAAGTGCACACTTAATCCAACAAATTAGTTTCAAGGCTGCTCTGTTTGACTGTATCTTCTACTGGACTTCTTATCTTATTTTTAAGTATCTTCTTTTTTTAAATGGCCAAATATCCTTCTTTATTTTTTCCTTTTTTTAAGCATCACTATCACTGGACCCTCACTTCTTTCAATAATTAAAAAAATTCTTCCCAATAACAGATAATCATAATTGAATAAAATATAATCTCTGTCCTCAAAAAGCCCACATTCTAATAGAGGAGAGAGAATATCATACCTATGTACATACATGATATGTACAATATAAATGGAAGGTAATCTCAGAGGAAAGGCACTAAGAGTCAATCAATTAGAAGTTATTAGGTGAGTACTCTATGCCAGGAACTGGCAAAACAAAACAAAAAAAAAGACAAAACAAATAGTAAACCTCTGCTTTTTAATGAGCTTGAAGTTTAATGAGGAAAAGAACATGATGCTAACAAATATGTACCAAAAGGATATACAGAGGATAAATTGAAGATAGACTCTGAGGGAAGGCAGTAAGATTGAGGAGGATTGGGAAAGTTATCTTGCAGAAATTGGTACTTTGGCTGATATGTGAAGGAAGATGGGGTAGTCAGAAGATAGAGATGTGGAGGGAGAACATTCCTGGAGTGGAAAAATATCAAATTCAAATGCATGGAGAGATGGAACATAGTGTGTTACAAACAGAGAACAAACCTGTATGATCTGAGCCAAGTGTATGTGGAATAAAGGATAAAGTGTTTTTGCTTGTTTGTTTGTTTGCTTGTTTGTTTTAAGGTTAACTTTGTGCCAGGCACAGTGTTAACAATGGAAGTGCAAGTACAAGAAAGCAAGATCATCACATTACTTTATAATGGAGATAGATAATATATAAAGAGACATTTGGGTAGGATTACATGTGGTGGAGGGCTTAGATTGCAAGTGGCTTAGAAGTAATGGCTAAATCCGATGAATTTGACCTGAGGAGGGAATACCATACACACTAAATTGGGTATCTTACCCCACAGGAAAGAAGGAGGAAGAAAACAAAAAAAGGGGGGACGATAGAAGGGAGGGCAGACAGTGGGAGGAGGTAATCAAAAACAAACACTTGCTAAAAGGGACAGGGTCAAGGGAGCAAATTCAATAAAGGGGGATAGGTTAGGAAGGAGCAAAACATAGTTAATCTTTCACAACATGAGTATTGTGGAAGGGATTTACATAATGATACACATGTGGCCTATGTTGAACTGCTTGCCTTCTTAGGGAGGGTGGGTGGGGAGGGAAGAGGGGAGAGAATTGGGGACTCAAAGTTTTAAAAACAGACATTCAAAAACAAAAAAAAAGTTTTTGCATGCAACTAGGAAATAAAATACACAGGCAATGGGGCGTAGAAACTTATCTTGCCCTACAAGAGAAGAAGGGAAAGGGGGATGGGAGGGGAAGTGGGATGACAGAAGGGAGGGCTGACTGGGGAATGGGGCAACCAGAATATATGCCATCTTGGAGTGGGTGGGAGGGTAGAAATAGGGAGAAAATTTGTAATTCAAACTATTGTGAAAATCAATGCTGAAAACTAAATATTTTAAATGAATTAAATTAAAAAAAAAAGAAGTAATGGCCAGACTTGGTTCTGGGCAAGAGAAAGTGTAAACTTTCTTACCACAGCCCAGGGTGGATTCTGGGAGTAATATATATCAAGAATGAAAAGATAAGAAGGGGCTGAGTTGTGAAGAGATTTACATGTCAAATAGTGGAGTTTATATTTGAACTTAGAGGTAGTAGCATCTTACTGAAGCACAGAGATAACCATGAGTCCATGAGATCTTTGCTAGCAGATGGTCAGCTCTAGCACATGCTCCAAGACCTAAAGACTTTGATCATGGTGGCAACGATGAACAGTGTGTTTGCCATCTGAGGACATGCCAGCTAACTTTAAAGAGACTCATTATCACTGGGTGATGAATTACTCACGTGGAAATTCACAAGTAGGGTTTACTGAGGTACAAAGGAGTTGTGATGTGCATCAATATGGATTGTAATCACAATAATGAGATCACAGATCCTAAAAGAAAAATGAAATCTGATCATTAGCGATTTCTACCTCAAAAAATTACAACACAATAGCAAAACAAAATGGTAATAAAAAAGAAAAATATAATTCTTTAACAAAGAGTATGATTCATTCAAACCGCATAGGTACAGCTACAAGCTCTAAACCCAATATGGACCCATGTAGACTTTTCCTTAACAAAGAAGTCATACTCTTTAAAAGAACCCAGCCAGATGGGTGGGTTCCAAGCCTGAAGTCAGAGAGACCAAAACTCAAATCTGGCTTCAGACATTGTAACTGTGGGGCCTTCAGCAATCACTTAACTTATGTTTGCCTCAGTATACTCATCTGTAAAAACAGCACCTATTTCCTAGAGTTGTTTTAAGGATCGAATACCTGGGAGTTAGTAAACGCTGTATAAATATTTGATGATTGATGATGATGACGACCTTTAAATTCCTTCAAACCATAATTTACCAGCAGAGGCGTGAGTATTTTCACCTGTACAACAACATAATTTTAGCAGTATTGCCCATTCCAACATGGCGTTCTTCTGTACAATGAAATAAACAGTTATACTCAATTACCTGAGAATTACCAATGGAAAGGTTTTCATAACAATAGTGTTTTGCCAATGATACAAAGCTGAATGTCAATAGAGGATGCTTTGCTCAGTGCCACCGTTTTCCAGCAGATGGCACCTTGCTCTTTCTAGTTAGCTTTGGAAGAACCAATGGAAAAAAGGCACTCCCAGTCTTAGGAAAGAAGACTTTGGTCTAGAAGGAAAGTATGACAGTTTTGAGAGCACAATCGACAGTCTAGCACACAACATAAAATCAGGATTCCATGGCTACTCTCAATGTGTGGTAACTGGGGTTGCCCACAGACATGTACGTATTTTCAACCATTCTAGTACATAGGGGGAAAGTGGGAGAAGTAGGTTCTAATTTTAATGACAGTATTGCTTATTATAGAAAGGCATGCACAATAAAATTTTAGAGTAGGGTGGTAGTTTCTGGTCATCTATAAGGATGGGAGGTAGACAGAGCATGACTGTTTAGAGAAGTAGACTTTGTCCTTGTTATATGAATAAGAATTATGGAGAATTATTAATCCTTAACTTTGAGAATCACATCTTATAGAGGTGGCTGGTCCAGCTTATGGTACCCTGATATCCAATGTTTTAATATATAACAT
This sequence comes from Trichosurus vulpecula, assembly GCF_011100635.1. Lineage (NCBI taxonomy): Eukaryota > Metazoa > Chordata > Mammalia > Diprotodontia > Phalangeridae > Trichosurus > Trichosurus vulpecula. Next base: position 205,137,433 of record NC_050576.1, on the reverse strand, counting down.
TTGTTATCAAGGTCACTACAATTATATGTAATGACAGACTAGGGCTGGACCCAAAGATGATGTACACTCACTGTTTTCCACTGAGGGGCTTCTGACTCTAAGTTCATATACTATCTGGGTTCACTCCTATAGAAGACTCTCCTCTTAAGAGGAAAAAAAAGGAAGGCCTTTCTGAGTGTCTCTGGCTCTTTATGCCTCCACCTTGGAATCCTGGGAATAATCACTCAAAGGTTCAGTTTTGACTCAAGTACAGGGTCCCCCTCAAAAAGGGAGGAGAATGGTATGCAAGTTATAATGCAAAACAGCTATTAGATTGCTCTCTCTCTGTCTCTCTGTCTCTGTCTCTGTCTCTCTTTGTCTCTGTCTGTCTCTGTCTCTGTCTCTCTCTCTCTCTCTCTCTCTCTCTCTCTCATACACACACACACACACTCACACACACATACACACACAGTCTCAAACTGCAAAAGACTCATAATTATGTATGGACAATAACAATGAGCTATGACAATTTGTTTTATACTCTCTGGGAAGGACACTATTAAATATACTTAAAACATGAAATATCTACTGAGACTGTTGAACAGGTTTTTCACCTTCACCTTCACTGTACATTTACTCAACAATTCAATGTCCGTTCCTTCTGACAAGCCAGGCTAGGACATCATCTCATGCTCCTTTCAGTAATCCATTTCTTCCTGAATCCAAATCCAGCCCTTTTTTCACTATACCATATGTCATATGACTCTTATGAGCCTCTCTTTTGTCTTTCAAACACTTGAGAGAAATTTACATTTGTGAATGTTGCTATGAGTCTCCACCTTACTCTAAGAGACACTGGGAGATTCCCCTTTTCTTTCGATTGAGTTCTCAAAGTTAACTTTGTCCCAGTGACATACTGAATTAACTCTGTTCATGTTACACGTGAGAATGAGTGATAGGAATGACATAGATAAACTAAAGATATTGATTATCAGGTTCCCCACCAACTTTTCACAAAGTAGTCACTTAAGATATACATAGTGGATGGAAATATACAAAGAAATTAAAAGAAAGAAAAACATCCATCAAGTGATATAAAATCACATCAACAAGTGTGAACCAACTGCTAGATACTGTGGGGAAAATAGGGAAGCATAAGATGTGATTCCCTGCCTTCAAAGTTGCTGCAATCAGTTTGAAAGAAATAAGACACAAAGGAAAAGTGAAATAAAACTAGAAAATGTGACAGTTAGTTATAGAGTCCAACTGAAGAGACATGACAGGGAAGTACACGATTTTCTTACCAAAAGAATGCACAGGGAAAGTGTTCTATCAAAAATTGACAAAGGTAGAAACAATTTCTGTCTCAGTAAGTCTGGGAAATGTTATAGAGGGAGATGAATTTGAGCTAGGACTTGAAGAAACTATTGCCCATTATCTCAATTTGACATCAAAGTCACCTAGGATTCTTTCTTTTTTTCCTTCTTTTTTTTTGAGACAATCAAGGTTAAGTGACTTTCCCAGAGTCACACAGCTAATAAATGTCTGATTCTGGATTAGAACTCAGGTCCTTGGCAACACGACTCCCAGTTCTGATTGGACGAAACAGTGTTTGGGGGAAACAGATCTGGGGTCCCCCAGCTCCCCATGGTTTTGAACTTCACCTTTCTGCAGTCTGTCAGCCCCTGGGACCAGCCCCACGCCCCGCCTCTGGGACCAGCAGCCTCCTCCCTTCGCTGGCGGTGCCATGAGCTCTAGCTCCCAGATCCGCCAAAACTTCTCCTCTGAGGCCAAGGCCGCCATCAACCGCCTGGCCAACCTGTACCTGCAGGCCTCCTACTCCTACCTGTCCCTGGGTTTCTATTTCGATCGGCATGATGTCGCCCGGCCTAGGGTGTCGCGTTTTTTCTGTGAGCTGGTGAAGGACAAACGCGAGGGTGCCGATCGCCTTATGAGGCTCCAGAACCAGCGTAGGGGCCTTGTCCTCCTCCAGGCTGTGCAGAAACCTGCCCAAGATGAGTGGGGCCGCAGCTTGGATGCCATGGAGAAGGACTTGAACCAGGCCCTCCTGAAGCTGCACGCCCTGGGCTCGAGCCAAGCGGATGCACACCTCTGTGACTTCCTGGAGAGCCACTACCTGGGTGAGGAAGTGAAGCTTCTGAAGCGCTTGGGCAACCACCTGACCACCCTGCGCCATATTCAGGTGGACCCCCCAATCCGGGCTGGGGGAGTACCTGTTCCAGAGGCTGAGCCTGAAGCATGACTAGGGGGAGTGGCCTGGGCAGGCAGCCCCAAGGCCGAACCAAGAATGCCCACAATAACGCTAGCTGCTCACCCAGGGAAGAAAAAAAAAAAAGAACCCAGGTCCTTGTGATTCTCAAAGACTATGTCAATGGGTTACAAGGTCTGAAGTGTCCTATAATCCTGTCAAGCTTTGAGCATGAGCCTGATAATTAATTATGTCTATTATCTGAGGATCAACCTATCTATTTGGAAAGGACCTTAATCATGTTTTCACTTAGAACAATGAATTTTTCAGCCATAACAACTCTTAAAGCCCATATACCAATCTTAGTGTGGTTATAATTTAGATTCATACCACTGATATTATGGATCCACAAAGTATTGAAGAATAGGTAGGAAAGAAAGGAAGAGGACATCCCAGGCAGACAGAAACATGTGAACATTGTTTTATAGTTGTCAGAGAAGAGACTAAGAGAGTGCAGCTGTAGGGCCCAGTTAATTACAGTTAGGAGGAAAACCAGGGAACCTTTCAAAGTGGAATTCCCAGAAGATTTCTCGGACCCAGGAGGAAAATCATGACGACACTATGTGGTAAAGTAGAGTACAGGCAATGGATATGGAGTCAAAGGAAGTACTAGATTCAGATTTCAGCTATATCATTAATTAGCTGTGATGTTGGCCAAGTCCATCTAGGCTTCAGCTTTCATCTATAAAAAGAGTGGGTATACCTGATTAGTTGATCTTCAAGGTCCCTTCCAAGTCTATGAATGAACTTTTGAAAGTGCAAGATGTATTTGAAAAATACTAAATATGTCTGAAGTATAGGGTTTGTATGGACATAGGAAATGTCCAGATTGTGCATTGTGCTAGACGTTAAATGTCTGGTTTAGAAATATGCAATTTATCCTAAAAGCAGGAGAGCTATTAGATGTTTCTCATCATGGAGCAGACCAGAGTCCAACTATAGAGTTGAGTTGGCTCGATATAGCAGCATACTCAGGTAGCCCTTCAAAGTAGCATTCTCAAAAGATGTGATGCACCCAGGAGGAATAGCATGCAGGCGCTGTGAGTAAAGACTTTGGGATCTGGCAATGCCACTGAGTTACTTGGTTCTGTGGATTCCTAATATTGTGATTCTTGTATTATGTGTTTATAGGCAACTAGGTGGTACATTGGACAGAGGGCCAGGCCTGGAGACAGGAAGACCTGAGTTCAAATATGACCTTAGATACTTACTAGCCATGTGACCCTGCTCAAGTCACTTAACCCTGTTGGTCTCAGATTTGAAAATGAGCTGGAGAAGGAAATGGCAAAATAACTCCATTGTCTTGGCCAAAAAAATACCATCAACAACAACAAAAACCCAAAACAAATAGGGTCATGAAAAGTCAGACACAACTGAAAAGACTGAACAATTAATTATCTATATATAGCCATCCTTCTCATTGATCCTGTGTATTTGTAAGAGTATGGACCCCAGGTTTAAGGAGGAAATATTTTGTAATTATACTTATTGCTATGCAATTTCAATAAGTTATTTTTCTTTAACCTAATTGGCTCGGGCTGACTAATGAAATATAGAGGAACCTCATAAGGAGAAAATACAGGAGTAAAGTTCCACAGAGTACATTCACCTTGGTTTAGTCAACACCCGAGGTGGAGACCCAACCAAAAAGTTTAAATTAAAAGAGAAGGAATAACCAAAAAGGAGGGGGTGGTGCTGTCATCATACTTTGTAGAGAATTTTGATGAAAAAAAATTTTTTTCTAACCCACCATGCACTCAATCTACCATGCAGGCATAAAATTGAATCCAGTTTTGGGCCAAACCTAAGCGAAGCCAGTCTAGTGACTCAGTATCAAGGGATAAAATGAAATGAGGCACTCTTGTACTATAACATGCGATATTAAGCATTTCATCAATGAAACTTGTTGTCTGCCTTTAGCATCCCAAGCCTCTTAAGTTGATCATGTTTTTCCCCTTTCAGCCGTACCCAACCTTCTAATTGTGTAGGTATGCAGGGTCCCATTATTCTGCCTCTCTCCTCTACCCTAAAACTTCTCTAGCAAAAACTTTTTCAGATTCTCCAGCAGACTATGAACTCTTAGAAGGCTATAGAGGGGTATCTCCAGCACCTGGCACAGAATAAGTGCTTAATGGAAGATGGTTTAATTCTATTGAATCGAATTGTATTTACTTGTTTGTGCATGACTCACAGTACTGCCCTTCAATAGAGTTTTCATTTTTATATAGATCAAAGCCTTCAGAAATTAGCTTAAAGTCTTAATGATAATTTCAGTTATTTTCCAGTGGGTGAATGAGGATTTACTTAGTGGTAGTGTACTGTAAGTACCTCAAAATCCCTCCAAAATGGATAGTCATCTAGTCTACCTACCAAAACCAGGCCTAAAGATATCAATCCATAGGAGAAGAGAATATCTTTCTATATGTTATAGACATTGCTCTCCCTTCATGCATTCCACTATACTTTCTAGACATATTGACCTACTTCATATTTCACCTACATTCCATTCAACCTCCCTCTTCAGTGCCTTTACCTTTATGTAGGCTTTCCCCAATGCCTATAGTGCTTTCTCTTTCTTCTCATCTCTTTCTCTTGCAATCCCCACCTCTCTTCAAGGATAAGCCCAAGTGAACACATGTGCCTCCAAAGTCCTTTCCTACTTTCCTCAATTGTTAATGTTTTTCCTACTTAATTGCTTTCATATTGTTCTATATTTTGCATTTGTTTATATTTGTATATTTTCTCCCCAGTAGATTGTAAATTTCTTGAATTCAAGAACTATACCTTTTGTTGTTGTTGCTGTTTTAGTGGTGAGTTTATTAAATGGATCAATGATGGGACAGCTAGGTGGTACAGTGAATAGAGAACCAACCCTGGAATCAGGAGGACTTGAGTTCAAATTTGACCTCAGATACTTGATATTTACTAGGTATGTGACCCTGGGCAAGTCACCTAACCCTGGTTGCCTTGCCAATAAGATAAAAATGAGTAAGTGGATCAATGCTAAGAATCAAGGTTCTTCAGAAGAACAAGGAAAAACAAGTTCCTACTGGGTAGCAAGAGAAGAGTATAATGTTTGATAATGGCCTTTGGATGAATTTTAGACTTCCCATAACTGGCTTTACTGGTATCTCATTCATATGATTATATATTTTGAAGTAAAAAGAACTCTAGATTTCATATGATTAAAAAAACCCTTTTTATTTAAAACTAACACCCAGAAAAGTTATGATTTTTCTATTGTCATACAAGCAGACAAGTGATTGATTGGGGTCCAGTTTTATTGTCACCAAATCTAGAAATTTATCAACCATAATAATTACCTCACTGTTTCATTTCTTTGAGAGCGGGTACTTTAATTTTATATTCCTAGTCCTTGGCATAGTGCCTTGGACGTAGTAGTCTTGAAATAGTTCAATTAGTTGAACTGGCTACTTCGAGTCTAACTCAGAGACATTTTTAAAAGTATGGTCCTGGTGAGATACTTCTCGTTTTGAGTCTGCCTGTGGCTTAGGCCAGCTAAGCTCTGAAATGCTGGTAATGCTCATCAGCAGATTGGCTATAGTTTAGTTAATTCTTTTAGTCACAGCAAGATGCAAAAAAGTGAATTATAGAGCAGTTGTAATAAGCTTCAAATCAAGTCAAATCAGCAAGCATTTATGAAGTACCTACTATGTTCCAGACACTGTGCTCCATGCTATGGGTACAAAGAAAGGCAAAACAAAACAAAAGTTTCTGCTCACAGGAAGCTAACAGGGTAACAGGGGAAGTGAAATATAGGCCACAATGTACAAACAATGGATGAAAGATGTCCTAACAATCTTAAAGCTTTAATGCCTTGAAATGGCATTAAGATTCTATGGACATCCTATCTACAGGTAAATGGATAATCTCAGTGGAGGGAGCACTCCTACAGAGGAAATTATATTTTGAGTATTTAAGCAGTTTCTAATGGAAAGAATGTTTTTAAAAAGTCAGTGGTAGAGGCAGGTGGTAGCAGAGGAAGCCTTCTAAATTTATTCGTGTTGTTGCTCAGTTGTGTCTAACTCTTTGTGACTTCATAAGGGATTTGCTTTTCAAATATACTGGAGTGCTTTGCCATTTCCTTCTCCAGTGCATTTTATAGATGAGGAAACTGAGGCAAACAGGGTTAAGTGACTTGCCCAGGGTGACACAGTGTTTAAGGCTGAATTTGAACTCAGGTTGTCCCAACTCCAGGACTGGCATTCTAACCACTGCACCACCTAGCTGCTCCATACATGTTATAGATACGAATATAAAATGTACCACCACACAATAATTAATTAGACAACCTAATTCCCTATGCATTTTACATTCCTTTCCTGGCTTATGTAATTATATGCATTATTTTTCACTTAGGGCAGATGAATGAGTTATCCCTAAGTGGGTAAATATTTGTTTCTTAAGGTAGGATTTAGATCAGCTTCATGTTCTGCAACCATGGCTATAAAATAAGCATTGATTTTCTTTACATTTGAGATGGGTTAACTGTATGTTCTGGATATCTATGTGGAGTCCCAGAGCAACATGAGCTCCTGAATCGAGGGCAAAAAATAAAAAGTAATTATACTACCTTGCTGCACACATTTAAATTTAACATTGACTCTATTTGGGCAAATATAGGGGAGGAAATAAATTTTTTTCCATAGAAGAAATTAAACACTAGGGCATTAATATGTTACATACAGGAGTTCAATGCCTGCACTGTAGGTTTGCCAGTTATTAGCCAGGAGATTCCGTTCTCTGAGGAAAGGAGACTGCAGACAGAGATTTCTTCCTCTATGGTAAAACATCCCCTACCTGAGGCACCAGGATCTTGTTCAGCGCTTGGGTCCAGAAACAGCAAACTTAATCTTGCTCTGACAGGCCAAGGGCAAACTGGAATGCCAACAACAGGCCAGGAATCTGAACCACGGGCCTCTGGAAACAAGGCTGGGTCTTGGAGAAACAACACCGAACTCCAGCCAGGAAATCTCACCCAGTTTATTTAAAAAGCTTTTTCAGTGGCCAGTGAATGCAGATAACCATTAACAGAGAGCCCCACATTTCACTTGAACGTTTTCAAACACATCAAACTAAACTTTTAGAACAGGACTATAATAGCTCCCAAAGTAATTCTCGTCTCTGATATTGTGTCCTAGTTATTTTGTCTGGCAATTGGAATGTAAAGCCCAAATTTAACCACAACTCGGGTTCTGGTGTGCTATGTAGCTTTATCTCCCTGCCTTTTTGATTTTTTTTGTGGGTGCTGCAGCATGTCACTTCTTGGCCTTAGTGACAGTGACAAAATGTAAGAGGACACTGGAAAAATTATCCATTTTTTTCTCAAAATTCACCCAGTCATAGAAACCAGCAGAAATCATCTGCAATCCTTTGCCCTAACTTAAGCAAGAGTGCATCTAAACCAGGAATATTTAACTCTTTTTGTGCCATGGACACAGTCTGGTACAACCTATGGGCCTAATCTCAGATTAATATTTTTCAATGTATCTGATTAAAAAGAGGCCAATAATATTGAAACATAGTTATCTATCTATTTGTAATTTTTGAAAGTTCAAATACATTAGGTTAAAGCCATGCTCTAAACTAATGCCAGATAGAAATCCTATTTAACAGTTGATGGGTGTGGGTCTGCATAGACAGTGGGGAAGTGATGGTTTCTGGTAAAGACTAAAGATCATAATTGAGAAAATTAGATCTCCATTATCTCAGTGACTGCAAACTCAAATTCCAGGTCTGCTACTTATTACCTGTGTAACCTTCACTTTTCTGAGTCTTAATTCCCTCTTCTGGAAAATGAGGGATATGGATTAGATGGTCTTTTTGTAGCCATGAATATGAGATCTTAGAGCATTTAATTTTTGTCACTCCAAATGAAATTGATTCAAAAGGATTTTTTAAAATTTTATTTTGTTTGTATCCCTTTCACTTCCCAATAGATCCTTCTCCTTCTTCTAGTAGACAGCTTTTTTTTAATAACAAAGAATAAAGATGGGAGGGGGAGGGAAGGGAGAGGACAAGATTAGGTAAATTTAATCAACACACTGTAATGTCAAACTGCTGCTGTGAAAAATTTCAAGGGTCTAAGCCCGTAGTATAATGAATTCTATTTATTCAACAATAAACTAAAGCATTGTTCAGTAAAGCATAACATTCATAACAACATCCTTAGGCAAAACATATCATCTAATACATATGTGTGTGTGTGTATGTGTGTATAAAACACTCAATATGTCATATGGCACATAGCATATATCATCACATTCAGTAGCATTCCCCCAAATACTTATTTACACAATCAGAGGGTCCCAGGCTAGTGTCTTCCCTAGCATTACACATCCTTAAGGGGTAGCAGAAAATACCACAGCATCCACTCCTAGGTCACAGTAAGAACATCGTGCTATATAGCATATGTCATTGCATCCCCAAAACCAGGGGGTCGCAGGCTAAGGTCTTCCCTAGCACAACACATCCTTAAGGGGTAGCAGAAAATATGATATCATCCACCCCTAGGTCACAATAAGAGTAATCTTCTTAATCACTACCAGGCATCCAAATAAAGTCCTCTTTCGTCTTGACTTCGGGTTGACATCCAAGTCTCATGGTTCTTCCTCTGTAGGCTTAGTGCTCTCAACTCTCTCCTGGATTCACACATAGGCAGCTCTATGCTCCTCCTCCCTCATGAGGACTGCTCCTGCCTGACAGCAGGCTCCAGGTATTCCTGCCCCCAGCTTCTGCCACAGCACCACGATCTTAATTCACCTCCAAAGTCTAGAGGCTCCGTGATTACAGCTCAGTTCACTTTAACACCTCTCAAAAAGGGCTTAAGCTAAGCCATCTTTCCATGGGCAGGTTTCTGTCCTACAGCTCTATTTGCTTTTACAGCTTGGAAGCTCCGTCAGCAAGCCTACGCCATCAAAAGTCTCCTCTCCACTTTCAGAGGTCTCCTCCCAGCTCTCAGAGGTCTCCTCTCAGCTCAGTGCTCAAAGCTTACTCTTCTTCTTCTTTGTCTCTTTTCTTCATTTTCTTCTTCTCAATGCTGGATCACCCTGTCAATGCTGGCTCTCTCAATGTCTGCTTTCTCTCAACACCAGCTCGCTTTAGTTTTAGTCAGCATCTGATTGGCTGAAACTCACTCCACATGTCTGATTGGCTAGAACTCAATACACATACCTGATTGGTTAGAACTCACATGCAAGTCTCTGATTGGCTAGAAGTCAATATACAAGTCTGATTGGGTAGAGCCTACATACAAGTCTCTGATTGGCTAGAACTCAATCCAGCAAAAAAAAAATCCTACTTTGCTTGCCATTACACAAACCAACCAAGTCCAATATTAAATGCATTGTTCCATATCCATAGCCACCTACTTTTGTAAAGAAAAAAAAGAGGTACATTCTTATTCTGTTTCTTCCAGGCATGACTTGGATATTGTAATTATACAATATTCATTTTACTTATTCTTGTTTCTCTCATTCTTTACACTGTTGCCGGTATGTATATTATTTTGCTTGTTAGATTTCTTTATTCTTTATCAGTCCATATATCTTCCCATGCTTCTCTGTATTCTTCTTATTCAATATATCTTACAGCACAGTAATTTTCCATTACATTAACACCCTAGCCATTCCTCAATCAATAAGCAGCTAATTTGTTTCTATTTCTTTACTGCTACGAAATGCACTGATATATATATATATATACACATATGTACATATATATATATACATATGTATATATATATACATACACATATATACACATATATATATGCATATATATGTATATATATATATGAAGTTTCTTTCTGTCATTGATTTCTTTGATTGATGTGCATAACAGTGAGATCTTTAGATTAAAAGGTATAGACATTTTATTTATTTTCTTATGATAACCCTCGGTTTTTTTCTCTTAATAATGAATTAACCAATTTAGAGCTCTTCCAATCAGTGCATTAGAATTTTAATCTTTTCACAGTCACTAACACTATTTCCCATCTTTACTAATATTTACCAATTAAAAAAGTTGTTGTTGAGACTATGATATCCCTCCAGAAACAAAGAATATTTTTGAACCAAAATATATAGTCAACAAGATCAGGTAGAAACAGGTTTTTAGAGTCAACAATTTCAATAAACACCTATTGCAGGCCTACTATGAATAATAATAATAATAAAAACCATTCTAAGCACTAGGGGAGTATCCAGTGAAAGATACAACATAACCCCTGCCCTTAAAGTCTTTATGCTAAAACTAGCAGCAGAAATAACATGTATAAAAATATGTATAAGTCAGAAAAAGTAAAAAAAAAAAAGGCCCGAGTGAGGCACAATAAGAATACTTGTTCATTGTAAGATAGCTAGAAGAAACAGTGGATAAGATCTGTGGATCTGAAATTAGGATGACCTGAATTCAAATGTATTCTCAGATATTCACTAGCTATGAGACTATGGGCGGTAAGTTATTTAACCTCTTTCCACCTGTTTCTTCAACTGTAAAAAGGGGATAATAATAACACTCAATTTCCATGTTTTTAAGGATAAAATGAGATATGCATAAAACCCCAAGCACAGTGTCTGATATACAGTAAGTAGTTAATAAATGGTTATTAAGTTTTTTAATGAAAAATTTTGGAAGTTCATAAGAGATCACTTCCATCTGATGGGAATCAAAGAAGGTCCTCTAGAGAAGTTTCTATGGACCTTGAAGAGTAGATAGGGTTTCAAATGAAAAAAAAAGGTTTGGATGGTGTTGGGGGTGTTGAACATTCTTGGCATCAGAAATGACATAAGGAAAAGATATAGAAGAGAGAAAGCATGGGTCATTGATGGATTGTGACTATCACATTAGAACAGGAAAAGAGACTGTATATGGAAAAGAATCATGTGTGAAAGGCATGTAAATTCCTTTTGCCTAGAGAGGTTTAACTAGAGATTCCTTTATCTTCTGAGGGTGTGCCTAGAGTAACTACTCAGAGTGAAACATCTATGCAAACTACCAGGTGGCATTCCAAACTAGAGCTCTTTCAGCCATAGCCCCATGTTGTCTTCCAACAACTCCCTTATCTTCCAATTTCTTTTGCTGGGTTTTTATCTATGGTCTGAATATCCCCCCCATCCAAAATTCAATACACAACTCTAGCCCCCATTCTCATAGGATTTTAATCTCTTTACACGATCTGAAAAGATTGCTCATTCTCAGATTGAAGATTTAAGAGTCTCCTTTTACTTCTAGGATAAAATATACACTCTTCTGTCAGATGTTTAAAGCCCTTTCCAGAATGATTACACATTAATTTCTTTCACATATTGCATATCCCCATCAAACCAGCCCAATTATTAGTTCCTGTGCATTACATTCTGTCCCCTTCCCACCATGGCTGTGATGTTCTCCCCCATCACCTTGATCTTTTGGAATCCCTAGCCCTCTTCAATAACAGATCAAATGCTACCTCCTTGAAAATGCTTTTCATAGGACCTATCTGTGTAAAAATATTTATAGAAACTCTTTTTTTGGTGGCTAAGAATTGGCGATCAAAGTGATGTCCATCAATTTGGGAATGTCTAAGTAAGTTGTGGTGTATGATTATAATGTATTATTATTGTGCTATAATAAATGATAATCAGGCTGATTTAAGAAAAACCTGTAAAGGCTTACATGAACTGATTCATAGTGAAGTGAACAGAACCAAAAGAATGTTGTACACAGTAACAATATGAAGAATTGTGAATGACTTAGCTATTTTCAACAATACAATCCACCAAGATAATCCCAAAGGACTAATGATGAATCATACTATCTACCTCCAGAGAAAGAACTGATATTGATTGAACACTTTTGAGTCTTCTTGTACAAAATGACTAATATGGAAATGTCAAATATAACTGCATGTGTATAAACTATATCTGATGGCTTACTATCTAAGGAAGGGGAGAGGGGAAGGAGGGATGGAATTTGGAATTCAAAACTTTAAATAAAATGTTAAAATGTGGAAAAAAATAAGAAAATATATTTTATCATTCCCCCTGTATCCCTTCTTTCTTTCAGTAGACTGTAGCACATTGAAAACAGGTATTTCATTTTTGTCTTTGTATTCCCAGTGCCTGGCATGTAACAAGTGCTTAATAAATGTTTGTTAAGTGGAACTAGGTGGTCTTTACTACAGGTAAAATTAAATTAACAATGCAAGCTTTAAAACTCCTCAGTAGAGGACTATTAACTACTTGATATAAGACCTAAAATCTCAACTTTCCTTCCCTCTTTTGCATCAAGTCTTAATTCTCTCATTGTGGGGAGAGACTGATGCTCAGAGGTCTGTGTACAAAGTATTATTGTTCTCACAGTGGGAAAGCTTCTTTCACCACTCTCATGTTCGCCCTATCTCACAGCATAGTTATCTGTAATCATCCTTTATAATATCTATTAAGAGAAACAGCATCCATTCCTTGGCCAATTATGGGTAAAATCTATAATCCAAAACCTCCGTATGGGTCACCAGAAGTTCCAGGACCCAGTGCCATCTTCCTGCCTTCTCCCTGAAGTCATAATATTTCACACCTTCAGGAATCCTCATCCCTAGTTCAGCATACTATGATACACTGAACCATTTTCCCCCCATAGGTCTCCAGTATCTCTGGCACCATTTGGTTCAATTGCCAGGCCTGCTGCAAGTTGGCTCAAACTGAAAGGGTGAACACCCATAAGTATAAGATGTGAGCTCAAATCCTTTACTTCTAACATAGCAGGCATATCTTCAATAAAACACAAGATTTTCTTTTAAATACCCTCTCCCACCCCATATCCAAACTCTGCTCTAAGGACTGCCTTGAATTTTCCATTCATCTTGTTATCTAAAATTTCCAGGAAATAGAAGTTTAGAAATCCTAGCCATTTCAAATGTGGGTTGTAGTTAAATAAAGCTAGTTAGGTAGTTTGCACCTAAATTGAAGGATGTCTTGAATGTCAGGCTAAGGAAGTTGGAAGTTTCTTAGGGGGTAATGAGGCTTCTGCAGACTTCTGAGCAGAAGAAAGTACGAGGCAAATGTTTGTGTCTCAGGTGTAACCTACCTGATGACTAAAACTCAAAGAAATACCACAGAACTTCCTGAATGTGGCACTTACAACATTTTCTATTCCCTGTCATAGATGTCAAGATTTTGATCCACGTGGTTTTCGTCAGATATCGCATCATCTCATCATCAGCCATCTTTCCTACTGCATATTGCCTCAAATTAATTCACTCAGGCTGTTTAATACAAGTTGCAACCAGCAGAGGTGCTAATTAATTTGGGGTGGAAGCAGAATAACTGTTGAACTAACTAGATTTTAGCATTAAATATTCCACCCTTGATGAACAGCATCATGAAAGAGCTACTGAAGTCACTATTACTTACTGTGTGGAAATTTGCCAGTAAAATGGTATACTTTATAAATAATAATTTACATTTTTCAGCTTTTCCTACCCCTAGTTCCCTTACTAAGAAAATTCTGTCTCTCAGAGATAATAATAGGATGTTGAAGCCGGAAGGAGCTCTCTAGAACATTTAGTTCAATCCCTGTTTTTTATATCTAAGAAAATGATACCTTTCTCATAATTACTCAATTAGTTAGTGGCCAAATTAGGAGCATAATGTTGTTCTCCTGACTCCCAGTCTAACATTTCTTCTTATACATTAGATGATGTTGAGATGACTCATCATTGACGTAATATATAAATTTGCGATTCTCATACTCTTCCTGAGGTTTGGTAATTCCATCATTATTGCTGGGATATCCTTTCCCCAGGCACTTTATAATAGGAATAGGAATAGGAGCTATGATTTCCTTGGTATTGGGTACTTCTGGATAAGGAAACATGCTCTACAAATGCAACTCAATACATTCTCCGTAACGTATAGACTTAGAAAGTTGCCCAGTGTACTACAAGGAAGGGACTTGTCCAGTGTGGCAAAGCCAGTTTTTATTAGCATAAGACTTGAATCCAGGTCTTACTGGCTTTGAGGTCAGCCCTCTACCCCCTAGATTATATCATCTCTTTCCTATGTACAAATTATAGATAATTTTGGCATTCTGCCACTATCTCTTCCTTGTGCATATTTTCCCCTTTCTTCTGTTCATTTTCTATTTCATGTTCTATACCTAATCTTTCTTGTACATCTGTTTACTTTGATGATCAGTCATGTTATTTCTAATATAGATTTCAAAATCTTGCCTGTGGGCCTGTAATTTTTCCTTTAAAAACCATAACATGGAATACTGCTTTCAATGTAATATTTATTTAGTCTAAGTTGCCATGAGTTTACTGAAGTTCCTTTCAATTCCACCATTCATTCAGCATAATATATAGCATCCTATAGAGTCTGGTGTGACTCTAAAAAATGTTAGCTACAGGAAGATTCATTTTATTTAACTAATGTCATTGTTTTTCTAGTTTTTTTATTTCATTTTTAAAAAAATATCTTTCCCTATCTAGTTTAGTATGGAAGGACAGTGGCTACTTATGAGTCTACTGGTCCTACTCTGATCATCACAGGTGCTTTGACTGTTCTTATTTGAATCTTGGCCAGTTCAGTCATCTTTAAGCAATCTGGCAAACCCCAGTTTCCAGGAATTCACCATATTAATGACAAATACCCTGTGTATCACTGCAGTTTAGAACTCCTGACATAAAAATGATCCACTGTCCTCAGACTTTCTAAGTAAAAGGAATTATAGGTGTGTGTCATCATGCCCAGCTAAAATAATGTATTTACGAATTGAAACTCTGGGATCTGGACATGTAATAATTCATAGATGAGGCCCAATGAACCATAGGATACAAAGGGGGAATATGCTACTCTGAAACTTTTCTGGTATTATTAAGGCATAATATTGGCATAGCCTTCAAAATGGGAACACACCAGAGAAGGAGTCAAGTCCCTCATGATGATCTAGTCCATTTCCCAATCAAGTGAGAAACATTCTACCCCTTGTTCTGCTACCTAACTAGCTGGTTGATCTTACACAAGTCACTTGCCTTCACTGGATTGGTTCTTTCATCTAAAAAATAAAAAGTTCACCCAAAATGAAAGATAAAAATGGTATAGTAGGATCAGTGCAAACATGGAGTCATGAGGCCTTGGATTTGAATGAGGATTGGAATACTGTTACTTGCGGTCAAAATATGAACAAATTGTTAACACTCTCTAAGCCCTAATTTTCTCATTTGCGAAATGTGAGGGGGCATATCATAAGTTCCTTCAATATGAATACTATTTGTTTTGGTCTGGGTCATCAGTGGCTAGCACCGTACTGTCATAATTGGCACTGACTAAATGCTTAACTGAATTAAAATAAATATTCATCTACCTATCTCACAGGGATATTATGCAGGAAAGATGAACATACAGTTTAAACCATTACACAAATGTGTGCTTATTATAGCAAAGGTATATAATTGTGTGATTTTTCTCTGCATATAAATCTATTGCTTACTACCCATGTTACCCTGGACAAATCACTTTCCCTCTCTGAGCCTTAGTTTTCTCTTTGGTAAAATGAGGAATGTAGACCAGATCATTTCCAATTTGGTCTTTTGCCTTGGATCACCAAGAGACTGAGGTTTCAAGTAGCCATTCCCTTTAAGAAGAATATTTTCAAATATTCCATATAGAATTAGTTTCCCATGTGGTTAAAAAAGCAATTCATTGAACAGTAAAAAAGTAAAACCTAACAGTAAGAAAATGAAAAAAAAGGGCAAGTAAAGTCCCTGTTCGTAGCACTTTTTGTAATTACAAGGAAATGAGGAAAAAATCAAGGTGCACGATTTAGTGAATGACTAAACTATGTATATGAATGCAATAGAACCAGGCAGGTTGGCATACAACTCTAGTACCTGCTGTTGGAGAGGCCAAAGTTGGTAGATCACTTGAGCTCAGGAGTTCTTAGCTATGGTACAGCTAAAGCCAATTGAGTGTATCCACTAAGTCTGGCACCAACATGGTGAGCCCTTGGGAGTGAAGGGCACAAGGTTGACTTCAGCACAAGGTACAATGATAACCATAAAACTGAGGAGAGCAATAACAATAGGAAAAACAAAACAAAACTGAATGCTTTGTAATTATAATTACCAGTGGAGAAGGGAAGAGAAAATGTGTCTCCCTTCCTTCTTTGAACTAGTGAGAGATTTTGGATAATGGATATTATTATGGATATTACATATATTGTCAAACTTAGTGATCTGTTTGCTTATTTCATTAACAAGTTTTTTTTATTTCTATTTATTTTTATTCTCTTTATTTCTACTTTTGAAAGGCATGGCACACTAGGTATGGAGAAGCATTCAGAAAAAAAGATAGTATAAAGACAACAAATATTTTTTAAAAGCCCCTTAAATCATCCACAAAGTGCAATACAATTTCATTAATCAGGTGGAGCTGAGAAGGCAGTAGTAGGATATTTTTAAAGGCATTCTGAGCAGAAGGATTTGTATAGTTGAGAGAGAAATAGTTGAATATAACATGTTTCCCACCATACTCAACTAAACAATTTATCAGGAGATGGGATTACTCCTCGTATCAAAATAAGCAAAAAAGAGGCAGTATTAATAACATTACTACTATTACTATTATTAAAATAATAATGATGATAAAATAATAATGATGACAGTGTTGATGCTGATTATTATGATTATCAGTTAGCCTTTTAAATTGAAAAAAATGCTTTACCTTTCTTATCAAAGAGAACCTTACCTGTCAGAAAAACTGAGAATTGGGGGAAAAAACTCTTTCAAATGTTTCAGACACAGATTGTTTTATCAGAGCATGATCATAACTTCACATAACTATTTCTTCTTTCTAATTTGCCAAGAGACAAGAGAAAACTTAATGAAATTAAAAGGAATAATGGCAAGATCTTCTGTTTGATCAGGAATACTAGGAAGGACAAATAATTGTTGGTTTTTATATTTATTGATATTTCTGCCAGTCAAAGCAAAATGAATAGACTGTCTGTAGGCAGGATGGAGAGGAGATTTCTCAATCACACCAATTAGGTAAAATGAAGATACTGAGAGAAACATATGAGAATGAGATCAACTGAGGCAAAAGACACAAATACAGATTTATGTTTCTATATTTTGCTTATTCCAGGGCATATATTCTTGTGACAGAAGTAATTCAAATTTCTCTCTTTCTCTTATTCTATTTCTCTCTGTTTTTTTGTCTCTGTCTTTGCATTTGTCTCTGTCCCTGCCTATTTCTCTCCCCCTCGTCAAAGTTTTTTTCAAAGGAGTTATCCACTTAAGCCTTACAATAACTCTATGAGCTAGGAAGTACAAGTAGCATCCTAATTTTAAATCTGATTATACTGAAATCTACAGGATGCATCAGCCATACAGCTGGTGAAAGAAGAAAAATTCTAACTCAGGTCTCCTAGCCACAGAGTTTTTCTGCTATATTAATACATTTCTCTAAGGAAAACTACAGCTCCCATGTACATTAAATTTGTGGACAGTCTTTAGTTATATTTATAAGTATACTACCAAACTTTGAAATATAAGTTATATAGATGCTCCAAAATAGTAATGGCAGTAATTGTAGTGGGAGAAATAAGAGAGTCCTTAATTCCCCCTTTCTAGACATTAGTAACTCCATTTTATAGTTAAACAAAATTTTAATGTAAGCAGTTAGTCCTAGTTACTCCATGTGTTTGTTTGTTTGTTCATTTGTTTGTTCGTTTGTTTTTATCTAGTATGTGTATTCTAGTTTTTTCACAAGGCCAAGCAAAAGACAAAGCACAGTCTACCTTCATGGAACTCTATAGTCAACAGCAATCTAGCAAGCAGATTAGTAAATCTTTGTGCACAACAAATTGCTCCCAAGACTAGTGTTGATGGTTTGTGAATTCAGAATGGCTCTGTGATTTTATGCGAATTCTATGGATAGGAAATTATTCACATTCATATACCCTCTTTTCACATAGAGACATCCCTTCTCTATGAGCTAATCGGTGCTTCCCCATACCCTGCCTTGTGATTATGGGCAAAATTAAGCTTTGTACTACCATGTATATAGCCAATGAAATACCTACAGTAGCTTCTATGAATATGCTGGTGTATTTCCAGGTTTGAATCACAAGATATAACAGACTCTCTTCATGGGAGATGAAACCAAAACATTTATTCAAACCAAAAAGCCAAATCCTTCATAGTAACCAAGAAATCTATACACATTATCAAGGTAGAGGGCGCCATCACCCCCAGTCTTCCCTCTGTTGGGCCTCCCCACAAACAAACTCCCTTAAGCAATCACTCCCTCTCTCATTCACTGTAGCTGCTCTGCTCTGTCTGCCTTCTCTCTCTCTCTCTCTCTCTTTCTCCAAGCTCCAACTCACTCCCACTTCCTGCTCCACCCATTTGGCAAGCTCCTCCCACCACAGGCACATATGACTCAGGCTTCCACATGACTCAAGCAGGTCACATAGGCCTATTAATGGATGGGAAAGATCTTCCCATTCCATTAACAATACATTAACAATACACCACGTACATTAAATTACAAGCAATGAGTCTTCTTTCCACAATGAAAAATAGGAAATAACATAATTCATCTTTCTTCTTTTCATAATAATGTAGGGAACAAAAGATGCAGAGCATTGCATATACTGCCAGTTGTGTTCACTTTATAGAATAATTTTCTTTCATTATTTTTCTTTCTTTCTTTTTTAAATTTTATTTTCTTTTATTTTACAAAGAAAGATGCATTGGGTGTTAGAATGTGGAGATTTGTATCCAGAAATGATTATAATATAAAGAAATAATAAAGTGTTTTATATAAAGTTACATGAAGCCAAAATGATACCAATAAATTCAAGGGGGGCATCTCAAACTTTAAAACAATTTAAAGATCTCCATTGTATTTGGCCAACTGCTTTAAATCCCTATTTTTAAAGGGTCAGATGATGGTGAGAGAATTAGACTGGACATTTAGAAAATAACAAAACAAACAACAAAAAAGGAAAAACATGCTCCTATGATTTTTAATCTTTTTTGAAACAGTAGGACCCATAATTATTTGTGGAAGCAGACCTTTGGGGAATGTAAGAGTGACACATCTTTACTACACACTGAGTAATTTCCCATGGAAAAAATGTGAAGGTTTATTTTATTATGAAATAAAGTACTCCATTTGGCTGCCTTGCCAATAGGGCATTAGGGGGACCACTGAAATAGTATCTGCTTTGAGAACAAAATTTGGGGGAGATGCTATAAATAGAAGAGGATGATTGGGAACTGTACTCCTTGCAGAACTTGAAATTGTCTCGGTGAACTTTACCTAATGATCTCTGACAAATGTTTCTGCTCGTAGGATGGAGAAGTGAAAGAAATCTTAAAAGAGAACAACAATCAGCAACCTTATTTTCATTCTCTTAGAAAACAAAATCTTTTTAATTGAGGACTTTACAATAATCAACAAATAAAAATATTTAAAGGTACAAAGATCAGAAAAGAAAATGTTTATGTAGGTTTTTTTCCAATATTTACAAATGGTGACATTAACAAGGCAGCAAAAAAATACTTGTCTGCTTCTGAATACATATGTACACACATATTTGTGTATATGTGTATACATGTTTATGTATGTATATGTGTATGAGCGTATATATATATACATGAATCATAGCTATGGAATGACAAGAAATTTCAGAGACCATTTGTCCAATCCTTTCAATTTACAGAGGGGAAAACTGAGGCTGGGAAGTTTAGATGATTTGCCTAAAGTCACATAGGGTAATAAGAATCAGAAGTAGAGTTTGAGCTCATTTTCTCCGCACAAAGAACCAGTGCTCTTTCCATTATTCTGTCTATTTAAAAAATATTTTATCGATGCTCATTATTTTTATCATCTGTTAGCACCCTTTAACCCACATACTCTTCTTCTCCTAGTAAGTTATCCAAGTGACAAATACTATACATATATACACATACATGCTATACATTTGTTTGTGCAATCATGTCTGACTCTTTTTGACCCCATTTGGGGTTTTCTTGGCAAACATAATTGAGTGGTTTGTCATTTCTTTCTCCAGCTCATTTTACAGATGAGAAAACTGAGGCAAACATAATTAAGTGATTTGCTCAGGATCACACTCTGGTCCTCCCGATTACAGGTGCTTTATCGACGGAGCCACCTAGCTGCTTAGCGTGCACGCTCTCTCTCTCTGTCTCTCTCTCTCTGTCTCTCTCTGTCTCTCTCTCTGTCACTCTCTCTCTCTCTCTCTCTCTCTCTCTCTCTCTCTCTCTCTCTCTCTATCTCTATCTCTATCTTCCTCTCTCATTCCATCCACTACTCAACTATTTTTTCTACTTCTTATTATTTACTTATTATTTTTTCTTTGCAACAGCTCATGGTCTATTTTTGTAAAAGTTCCATGTAGTGCTGAGAAATATGTATATTATTTAATGTGTCCTTTTAGAAGACACTGAAGAGCATTCAGTTCTAAATATTTGTTTTCATTTTTCCTGGAGTTAAATTTATCCAAATTTTGTGTCTCTCTCAGTGAGCAATATAAAAGTCTCCTTCAATTATTATGCTACTGTCGGTTTCTTGTTACAGTACATTTAATGTTTTCAGTTTGAATTTAGATGCTATGCCAGTTGTTATATTTGAGCTTAGAGTTGCCATTAATTTATTGTCCATAGTTCCTTTAGGTACAATGTATCTTTCCATTTATTTCTTTTAGTATTTAGAATTTTTGCTTTCTCAGACACCATGTTTGCAATCCTACATTAGTGTAATAAACGTATCCATAGTAATATTTTTGAGCTTTTTATTCTATGTATATTGACTTTTTCAATGTCTCTTGCATACAATAAATTATTTATTTTCTTATAAATTTTGTCATTCTTTAATTTATTGGGTTAGTTAATACATTCATGTTTAGAATTTTTATTGTTGTACTGATGTTTACTTTTGTTTTCTTTTTGCCTTTCCTCTTTTAAGTTAGTACTTTGTCTCTGTGTTTAAATTCCTCAAAGTACATTGATTCAAATCAATTCATAATGGCTCTCCTCTATGATTTGAGACCTTTTACCTGCCCTATCACAAGTTCTTCAAATTTATTTATATTCTTTATTTTTCTTTATTTTTTCATTTGTTTAGTTACCAATTCCTCCCCCGCTTTTGTTTCTTCTCTTTCCCTGTCCGGTAAGTAGATTAAAATTTCATCTCTTCAGTAAACCTCCTGTTTTTAATATTTTTTTTTACCTCATTCTTTTCTGAAAAGTTTCCTTGCCTTTGTCTTCATTATATCTATTCCTTTCCAGGCTATTCTTACTTTTATTTTCCTATTCATTAGTAAAATATTTCCTAATTCCATCTTTATTCTCTTTGTGCTTTTTATAGTGTTAAAGGTTCTGAAATATAAGATTTGAACTCCGTTTCATATGTCATTGATAAATATGTACTTTCCTCTATAAATCTTGCCATATTTTTACTTCCTAGGAAATATCTATCCAAAGAGGAAGCACCATCAGTTAGAAGAGTCTTGTCCTCCTCTATGACCAGTGTTAGCTCCAAGTCTCTGCGGTTTTGTATTCGCATTGTTTTTTTATTTTTTTTGCTGGTATTTCAAGTGTTCACTGCCACAAGTGTTTATAAGGGCATATTCCTT
The DNA here is from genome assembly GCF_011100635.1 of Trichosurus vulpecula. Taxonomy (NCBI): domain Eukaryota; kingdom Metazoa; phylum Chordata; class Mammalia; order Diprotodontia; family Phalangeridae; genus Trichosurus; species Trichosurus vulpecula. The sequence goes on along the minus strand of NC_050576.1, from coordinate 205,115,514 downwards.
GGGGGTGGGGGTGGGGGTGGTTGTGGTATAAAACTGTTTTGTCACTACGTTCTCTCAGAGAAAATGTCCTCTCAATTCATGAACTTTTACTAAACTAAACTCATTATGAGGTTTCTGTCTTCCACCACAAGCCCATATTTCTTCTTTAGTGGGAATGATCCTCAGAAGTACTCCATATTGTTCCTTTGGGGTGAGACTCCTATACTCCCCACCCCAAAAATGTGTGATTAACAAATAGGAGATTGAGAAAGTGAGTCATATCCAATACTGGGCTAGACCTGTGGCTTGAGAGAGCCAACTATTAAATTTCTGTGAGCATTAATATCTAGAAGTTGCCAAGTCAGGCCTTCATTAAGTGTTTTGTTGATTGGCTCTAGATTTAAGAAAATGGAGAAAATATTAATAATGCAGACTAAACCCAAAATGTGTCTTTTATACTTTTTATCTTCCTGAATCTCTTGTAAACATATGCCAGTATTTATTCTTGGCCCCATCCCTTTCACTTCACAGGCAATTGTAGGCTTGTTTCCAACACAACTCTGTTACCCCATAAAAAGCAGTTACATAGCAAACTGGATAAAATGTTAGATGATCTGAATTTGAATCCTGCCTCAGCCACTTACTAGGTATGTGACTCTGGGCAAGTCACTTAACCTCATAATAGGTTATCTCATCTGGGAAATATGGATAATATATTTCAGAAGATGGTTGCCAGGAATAAATGAGATAGCATATGGAAAGGGATTTGCAAAAATTCTATGTGCCTTATAAGTTTATTATGAACAATCTTCACTTTGTCCCCTCCTTCTTAATAGACTTCTAAGGTTTCCTTAGGGTAATTCTAACAACATTCTCAAAATTCCCCCACCCAGGATCCCCAGACCCTGTCCACCTCATTGCTATAGCTGACACTCATAAGCTGTGGATTCTGTGTTCCTATGAACTATCTGGTGAGCAAACCCCAGTACACAAATTATATACATGTATATACATGCACATATATGTAAACATATGTGTATATGTATATATGTATGTGTGTATGTATGTATGCATGTGTAACTACATTCACTTTCCACCTCCCAAACTCACCTATCTTCCAAATATCTCTGCTACTGTTAAGGACATCAACATTTGTCCAATCATTCGTGTTCATGACCTAGATTTCATTCTAAACTCGTTTTATTTTATGGAATTAGTTAACAGTAGCCAGCACTTATTTAACACTTTAAGATTGGCAAAAACACCTTGTGAACGTTATCTCATTGTATTCTCACAACAATCCTGGGAGGTTATTTCTAATATTATTCTTATTTTACAGATGAGGAAAATGAGGCAGACAGAAGTTGTGACTTGCCCAAGATCACATAGCTAGTAAATGTCAGATGCTGGGTTTGAACTCAGATCTTCCTGATTCCAGGTTCTGTGTTCTATCCACTGTGCCACCTAGTTATCTCTATCTTGTTGCCAATTCTTTTCAATTTTATCTCTGCAGCAACTGTACCTTTCAACCCACAGAGTGACTTCTATTCAGTCCATTAGAAATTCTCACCTGGAATATTATAATAGCCTCCTAATTGGTTTTTCTACCAAGTTCCTCTCTTCTTAAATCCATACTACATAAAACTTCCAAAGTGATTTTCCTAAAGTATAAATCTGGTCATTTCCCCCTTCTACTCAATAAATCACAGTGGCTTTCTATTGACTCTAGAATCAAATATTTCATCTTTACTAATAGGAGAATGTGACAAAATATGGAGACCGCTGAGCTAAACAGATCCAGGACTTGTCTAACATCTCGATGTAAAATGTAGTCCTTATTCATTCGATATTAAGTTGGAAAGAAATCTCTAGCAGTGCTCCCCAGAGAAATATGTTGAGCTCTGTTCTACTGACTTTTTTGTAAATAGCTAGAATAAAACATGCTAAATTTTTGATTGACACAAAGCTATGAGGGGTAGCAAATTAGATGCAACAATGAGGATTACATAATATCTTGAAAAGCTAAAATTTTAGTCCAAATTTAATACTATGAATATACTAGGGATAAATATGAAAACATTTAACTGAGTTTAAAAATCAACTTCACAAGCACACAAAGGGAGAGAAATAGGTAAAAGTACATCTGGGAAAGATATGGGTCTGTATTTAGCTTCAAGATTAAAATGAGTTGACAGTGTAATATAGGTTATTTTAAAAAAAAAGGAATGTGATTTTTTGGCTACATTAAGATATATACGATATCCAGGGGCATATATCTGGGCATTTGATGTGCAAATAGCAAGATGCTCAGAGTGGATGACTAGATATGTGACCAGTTAAATGTGGTGGAGTGTGTAGAGTTTGTATTCACTGACTCACCAATCAGTAAAGTTGAATCCCAGGATAGAGTTTCAAAGAGAAGATTAAGTCTCCGGTGGAAAAGTCTCTTTGTGTATGGTCCCATATGTGCTGTTCTACACATGGAAAAGGAAGAGTCTCCTTGCCTCAAGTCTTCTCTCCAAACTATGCTCCACACAGCTTCCAAAGAGACTTCCTCAAAGTTCATGCCTGACCATGTTATTATCCTACTTTACAAATTGTAGTCGTTCCTATTTGCATCTAGCTCAAATATTTTTATATCTTAAATTACCATTTTGTGCAAATTTTAGAATGCACATAATTAAAATACAGTATCACATGTATATGATTAATAAATAAACATGCACTTATTAATGTGTAACAAAAAATTGCATGGTAGCAATGATATGCATTTGGAAAATTTCTGCTTGGATTTTAGAGAAAACAAGCCTCCTTCACTGTGTAAAGATGTCCATAGTGGGTAAGGGAGCAGATGAGTATCAGGGTTTGTTTTGTTTTGTTTTGTTTTTGTTTTTGTTCATGTGCTAGGGTTTGAAAGGTGAAGTTATTTTCAAAAGATCATTTAACTACTCAATGTTGGATCCTTGAGTCAAGTCTAGGTTTCCCAACTCCAATTCCAAATACCACTACACAATTTCCACTATACCACATTGCTATCTCATGATACATTTATTAAATAGTACTTTCATGTTTACAAAAGGTTTCTTTTACAACAATCTCACAATGTTTGCAATGCAATTTTTATCTCTATTTGGCAGATGAAGAAACTGAGGCTCATAAAGGTCAAATACCTTGCCCATAGACCCTCTGAGTTGGTCTTCATTAGTGGGGATAGTCTTTCCATGATCCAGCCATACAGTCTTTTGCCTAGGTTCCCTTGAGATCAGTGGTATGCATTAGTAAGACTGCTAGTTGGATTTAGAGAAAACAATTCTCTTTCTTTGTTTAAAGCCAACCAGTCTATCAGGGGATCATGTCAGTGACCCTGTCCTCATTAACACCATGCTTTAAGCAACTGAGTGAGTTGGTTTCTTATAAAGAAAGAGGAAATTGAATTCATGCTCCCTCTCTCTCTCTCTCTCTCTCTCTCTCTCTCTCTCTCTCTCTCTCTCTCTCTCTCTCCTCTCTCTCTCTCTTTCATAAAAATCTGTGTCAGTGGGATTGGGAGGGAAGCCAGACTCTGCCAAGGAAATCTTTGTGATCGTGGGCACATTCCTCAACATCTCTGGGTCAGATTTTCATCATCCATAAAATATTGACACTAATTCCAACTCTCCTCCCTCCCTTCTTCTCAGTCATGAGACTGTGGGGAGAATGATGAGATATATACAACTAAAGTGTTTAGGGAAAAAAAAACAATTAGTTTGTTCTTTTCCTCAATTCTCTCTCCACTCTAATCTGTTCTCCTTATAGCTGCCAAAATGAATTTTCCTAAAGTGCAAGCCTACTAATTCTTTTCCTCCCTTACTCAGTAACCTCCGATGGCTCCCCATTACCTGTAGCACCAAATATAAACCCTTTTGTTTGGCATTTAAAGCCTTTCACCACCTGGCCCCATCTTCCATTTTTAAGCCTTATTTACATTAATCACACAAACCAAGTTTTAGTCAAACCAGCTTTTTGTTTTTTTACTGTATCTCACAAATTGTACTCCTCTCATCTCTGTGGCTTTGCATGCCTAAAATATACTACCTTTTCTTCACTGCCTCTTAGAAGCCCTAATTTCCTTCACAACTCAGCTCAGGTGTCACTTTTGACGTGAAGCTTTAGTTGATTTCCAGCCCATCCCAACCCCCAATTGTTGCTGCATTTCCTCTCATATCAAGTAGAATCTACTTTATTTTCTGTACACCTGTATGCATGTGTGTATATATATATATATGTATGTATGTATGCTTGTATATATGTATTTATGTATACATTTTATACAGTATATATATGCAAATACACATAATTATTATATTATCTCTTCTCAACTCCTTGAGGGCCTGAACTGTTTTAATTCTGTTTTTCTGTCCCCTGTGGTTAGAATAGTCTTTTGCATAGTAGGTGCTTATTACATATTCTCATTGATTAAATAAACTCAGTCTGGTGTTAATGCTGTAATAACTATTATCACCTGTGCCTACCATTAGAAGTAGTCGGAGATTTTTCTGAAATTTTCTAAATTCCAGCAAATCGTAGGAATGGAAACAAATTGCTAGCAAATTTTCCTATTTGAAAATGTTTAAGGAAAAATTGCACCAAAAATAGTGGGTTTGGGTTTACTTTCTTCTTAAGTTGTGTTGCAAGTATTTCCCCCAGTGAAACCTAGGAATTTCCTTTAGTCCTGTTCTCGATTACCTCTGTGGGAAAATTTTGAAAAATCAATCTGCTTTCTGCATAACCATATTACATCCCCTTATTTGAGGAATGTCAAACGCAAGCCCCAAAGACCTACAATATCAATCTTGTCCCTGTCTTTTCCAAGTTGAATTTCAGCAGCATTTATGAGGGGGAAAGGAAACTGCATGCAAATTGTCATTATGCCCTAGGAGGTTGTGGATTTTAATAATAATTTTTACCAAACGAATATACATTCTCTTTAGGGTAGTATATACCCCTTCCTTTGAGAGGCATGATGCTATCCTATAAATGTAATACATTTTAGAAATCTGAGAAGAATAAAAGAGGCAGCTTGATGTAGTGGAAAGAACATTGGCTTGCCAGTCAGGAGACATGCGTTCTAGTCCCAAGGCTGCCACTCTGCGACCCTTGGCAAGCATTTTAGCCTCTTGGCCCCATATTGAACACCTATAAAATGAAAAGTTTGAACTGTCACTATGTTTCTTTCCTTCTCTAAATCTTACTTGCTACTAAATCTGTAGAAAATAATCAGATTACTTCATTCCAGGTTACCACCCAGATTTTCACGATACCAGAATGTTCTTCCAAAATTAGACCTTCCAGAAGACAGGATCTCTCAGGCTTGATTACATTAGCAGTGGTGTTACTCTGGAGGGGTACTTGGAAAGTAGCATTCTTTAGCTGGGTGTAATAGTTCTGTATTGATCCTAGAGGAATGTTAAGACTATCCAATGACTCATCATAGCTATTCTGTAACATTTGAATATCTTATGAGGGATTCCAACTGTAGTGCCATGTCCCTTCTATTTTAAATATACATTTGTGTAATTAAGTCAAAGTTCCATTTTTAAGAAAAACTAAAGCCAATTAAAGCTAAGGAAGTCTCATTTTAGGATTTTATGTATGCCTGCTATTTTGGTTTCAATTATTTGAATATATTTTATATATAGCAACTGATATTTTTCCAGGAAAATAAAAATGGTAAAAATGTGAGTGATTGGAGAAAATGAAAACTCATCATCTTGGCACAGAAAATACATATGTCAATTAGAATATGTGAATTCTTGTCATTCACTCTAAGGATTCTATTTATCCTTTTTTTAGTTCTTCTGCCTTTTGGCATTTTCCCCCTCCCTCTTATATTCCTCCCTGAAAGAAAAGCCTGGGTTTTTATTTATTTATTTTTATTTTGTGGGTTGCTTTTTATTATGAGCTATTTTAATTCCCCAAAGAGCCATTACTAATTATCAAGCCATTTCAGAATCCATAAAATTGTCCAACCATTTTACAGATAAAAAACATATGCTCACTTCATTCCACAGTTGGGAAAGTTTGATGACTAGGTTAATGATGAGGAAGAACTTTGAATTCCTTCTGTCATCCACTGAAGTAAGGTGTCAAATAGAATAGATTTATAAGGGTTGTTGAGCATTAGTAGCAATCACTCAATGTCAGCTTGATGCTCAACCATCTTGGTTGAATCATGTTGAATATTTTAAGTGTGGTGATAATTAGATTGGAGGGCTAAACCTGATGATATGTAAAAGTACTTTTCATTTTTTTTTGAAGCATACTTTAATTTTCTTGGACCTTGGCCATCTGGATTATACATGATGTGTTACTGTCTTTTGCTCCTGAAAAATCTCCTCTTAATTCACAAGACTTTCCCCTTTTCTCCCTTTTGCTCTTGCTCTCCTTTGAAGTTTACCCTGCCAGATAACTCAGTTCTCCAGAGCCTACAATGATTAACATTCCTTTTCCTGCTTTTGATTGTTGCTTGGTAGTGCCTTGTTGATGCTTACTCACTGGGAGACTTTAGGTGATAGATAATAATAGTATGTCTAAAAACCTGTTTGCTTGGCCTGCTCAGTCTTTTCCTTGCCTTGCCAATCCAGAACCTAAGTAGGAATAGTGACCTTTTCATCCAAAGCAAGGACAGTGGTTTTAGTGGTTGTATAGGGTCCAAGACCTTCTGTAAACCTCTATCATCATGGAGTTGTGGGAGGATCCACCTCATCCCCATGCCACACATAGACATTTAAATCATTTTTGTACTAGTCATGGACCAGAGCACAAAGAGATCTTTTCTTCTTGTATTTTGAGGGAGTTAGTGTTCTTAGACTATACTGTAGACTAGCCAACATGGTTCCAAAGTGCCAAACTATACCTAAGCATAATGAATAAGCAAGGGGGAAGAACTTAGTTTTTCATTTCCACAAACACCATTTTAACTTGGCATCAAGTTCTCTATGCTCTGATAAGCATGGGTGAATATACGGTAGTATAGATATAGATCTTACACACCATATGTATCCATATGTACTTATGAATATGATTTCCATATTCTTTGTATCTAAGTTTGGCCTCCATAACTCTTAGCCTTCACCTCTCACCACAGATTCGGCTTTTTTTCTTCTTTTACTTGCTGCTAGTTTTTCCTTCTTTTCAATGTTCCCATGCATCCAGCAGCACAGCAGCATCCTGGTTCTATTTCCCTCTCCATCTCTCTCCCTCTCTCTCTGTCTCTCTCTCTCTCTCTCTCTCTCTCTCTCTCTCTCTCTCTCACTCTCTCTCTCTCTCTCTCTCTCTCTCTCTCTCTCTCTCTCTCTCTCTACCTGTCACCATAAAACTAAAAGTGTAAAAACAACAACAAAAAAAGAAACACATTTGCTTCTATTTTCAAATGGGAAAGAGAGCAGCCTCAAGACAGGGAGACTCCCTTACAGTCAAGATGACTGATAAATTCTTGTGGCTTTCTCCAAAAGTCAAACCAAAATCTAACCTTCAGCCAGCCTTACTGCTGGCAATGCTGTGTTGCCTGGAAATGAGTGCAATCATCTCCTAATAGCTATTTCGATAATTGTTCATATGAGTGATCTGCCAACTAATGTTGGACCCAAATTCCTATTACAAATATAGCTTGCAGACTAACCTGGAATACATTAAAATGTTATTTTTGTAGCTGCCTATTCTCCAAACTTAAGTAATGGTGAAACCATTTATCAGATTTTGAGAAGTGTTTTAAGGGCAAGATTGCAATATGTAAATGTAAGAATATATATTTACATGTTCAGCACTTCATAGTTTCATATCTATTTCTAAACTTCTGATTTTTTCAGTATCAATGTCAGTGTAAATGAGGTTTGCCAATTTTATTGATGACTAGAACACAAATTCTCACATACATACTACTCACTTAGTAATTCACTCTAATTAATCCTGCCCATAGGAATGTCTCAGTGGAATAAAGAGGCTTACACAATGTTGCTCAGTGATTGGGGAGTAAACAAGGCCTATTTCTCCTAAATTCAAAGGAGAGTTTCACGTGGAGCAATAGTCAATTAAACTAATTCACTCCCTTCAAGGGAATGACTTATGAGTTTAACAGCTGCAGTGGGAGTTTTCAATAGTTTCTAGTTTTAGAGGTAGTAAGGTTCTTTTTGGAGTGTAGTCATTGTCCCTCTTCTGAGCAGGTGAAAATGTCTCTTTAATAGGGTTCACTCCTCCCCTCTTACCTCTCCTTTTTTTTCTTCTTCTATATTCCTCTTTTACCTTCTCCCTTTCATATATTACCTCTATCTTGGCCATGGATGAGGGGCAGATATGTTTATCCCAAGGCAAATCCATGAATGACATGTGTGTGTGTGTGTGTGTAAAGGGGAGGACTCTGGGTTGCTCAGGTGGGTTTATGTGTGGAGGTCTATGGTGGTGACAAATTGGGAGAGGTGAAAAAAGAAGAGAGAGAAGCAATGTGATATTTTGGATCGTTTCCCTACCTCTGCTCTTCAGATCCTAGTAGTTTACCCAGAGGAAATTGCCTTGTTTCTTTGCAGAAGGTAGTTAAACATTTTCTATTTCTTCATATCCATCAGCTCTGTAGTAATAATAAGGAAATATTCTGAAGGGCTTTTTTGGACAATGCAAAACAATTACCTTATTCATAAAGAAAAGCTAGGAATTAACAAGCTATCGCTAGTTCTGGTCCTTTTTGTGCTCTCTTAAGGAAAATGTCAAGCTCTGTAATCTTCTCAGAGTTCTGACTACTTCTATTACCTAGTTCTTCCTCTTTTTTCATTGAATTTCTTTTTTAACTTTTTTTTAGTTTTAGTTTACAACACTCAGTTCCACAAGTTTTTGAGTTCCAAATTTTCTCCCCCTCCCTCTCCTCCTCTATCTCCCCCAGTTCTTCCTTTTTTATAGATGGCAAGCTTGTCTTCTGAGTGTAAGGTTATGGTTTACAAGGATTTATCCAATTAGTTTCTTGGTTCAACCCTTCCCTACTCAGCAACTCCTTTCTCTTCCTTTTCCTGTTATATTTCAAAAGACCCCAATCACATAAGCATGATATTAGAGAGTCAACCACACAAGAATGACATGACTTCCATGCTTTTCTTATTACCATAAAATCTAAAAGAACAAAATTAAATATGTGTAGTGAGGTTTCCTTCATATATCCAGCTATGTATAGCAAAATAGCTATCAGATTGATATAGACTTTGAGCAGTCTATAAGCCTTCTACCCATCAAATTATTGCTAGAAATACAATTCAGAACCCCTCCCCATCTGACACAATTGTTTGCCATTTTTTTCAGTGATGTCTGATTCTTTGTGACCCTATTTTGTGGTTTTCTTGACAAAGATACTGAGCTGGTTTGCCATTTCCTTCTGCAGCTCATTTTATAGACAAGGAAACTGAGGCAAACAGGGTTAAGTGACTTTCCCAGGGTCATTCAGCTAGTAAGTGTGTGAATCCAGATTAGAAGTCAGGAAGATGAGTCTCCTTGATTCCCGACCAAGCAATCTATCCCTTTCACCACCTAGCTGCCCCATCTACCACACCCATTGGGAATTAGCACATACTCTCATTGTTAAAGTTAATAAATATCCCCGATATTAGAATTAATAAAAGTTCTGATGGATGTTCCACTCAGAGACTCCCTGATTCGATGTCCAGTTAGTTATGCAAACTCAGATTCCTACTTTAGCTGTTGCTTTTCTTCATTCATAAGTGTTTTACTGACTAGGTCCCCCAATTGCGTTCTCCGAATGATTTCCAGGACTAATTGCTCATCACCTAGGCTACATGGGATCCCAGTGGAGTGGTGGAATGAAAGCAGCAGGGGCCTAGGCAGAAGCAAAACTTCACTCTTGCCTACCATTCATCCTTCTACTCTTTGACTCTTCACCTACCTAACACTACTTCCTCCCCACTTGGCACACTCTCAGTAGCCAAAGCTTGGTGAGTATGACTTGTTTTCCTGAAGCTTGTTCTCTCCCTCATCTCCCTTTTTCTTGCCAGTCTTGGAACTTTTCCCATACTATTAGTCATACCAAAGAGGAGGTGGATGGAATGAAGAGCAAGGAGGGCTGCTACAATTTAAAGTCCAAATCAAATGTTGCCTCCTCCAGCAAACCTTCTTTAATCCTTTTTACTCGTCTTTGCTCATCCCCATATCTTTGACTTTACCAAGGACCTCACATTGCACTCATCACTCAGTATTGTATATTCCAGCTCTCTGTTTTGTATCTCATTCCCTTCTCTAAGTTGTAAACTCTTTTAAGACAAGAGCTAAATGTTCTCTAATTTTTATATTTTCCCCAGGACTTAGCACCATGGTCTGCACATAACACAGCAAAAGTTTTCTCTTTTTGTTTGTTTTTTTTTAGAGATTCATTGATTATCCTTATCACTAACAAGGTCCTCCATGGTTTAATAGAGCATAGAGTGCAGAACAGTGGGTTCATCTAATTTATTTTTGGGAAAAAATGCTGGATTCCCTGCCTCATAGACGAGAGAATTTGGAATATCTCTGTGGCTTTAAATGGAGTTTGAAGGGAAGAATGACCACCTGACCTCGCTTTTGCAAAATGCCATCACCTAAAACACAAATCCTCTTTGTGAGCATGGCTGAGGGCGCCTGGGGACAGCACCAGTCTTTCATTGCCATCCAAGATGGTCTCTCAACTTTAATACTTGTGTATATTTTTCAATAATTTCCTAAGGAGTTCAAAAGACTGCTTAGGACCTGCATCTACCAGTAAACTTTATTGTGCTTCCAGCAGCCTCACCTCTGCTCTAATTGAGGGGGCAGGAAATGTCTGAGAAGGCATAGAAATATTAGATTATGTAGTTCAAACCAATCATTTCTTTCAGATGAAGACACTGAAGCCCAGAGAGGTGGAACAATGCAAATAAACTTCATTTGTGTGGCATAGTGGATAGTAAGCTGGCTTCAGAATCAGGAAGTCCTGGGTACAAATCCTGCCTCTGACACAGCTATTTGCACAGTCAGTAGAGTGCTAGATCTGCAAGTCAGAAGACCTGAGTTCAAATCCATTTGCACATAGTTCTTAGCTATGTTATCAGGGGAAAATTACTTAACCTCTCTCTGCCTCAGTTTCTTCATCTGTAAAAGATAACAATAGTACCTATCACCCAGGGTTATTGTGAGAATCAAAGTATATATTTTAATGTACTTACCCAGCCTTTTGTATATAAACGCTAGTGATGATGATGATGATGACGCCACCCTGGAAAAGTCACTAAATCTCTTAATTTCCTCAAGCAACTCTCTAAGGCTATCTGTTTCAGAGTTGATTCAGATAGATTTTAATTAGAAAAGGGATGTTTTCCCTGGGAGCTCCCTGATGGATAAGAAAGAAAAAAAATCAGTGTATGCAGAGTATCTTCTTAGGGAGAACTTTACACCTCATTCATTTTTGATAGCTGACAACACTTTAAGGACTTTGGAATCTAGGGGGAATTCTGTGAGTTCTTCTTAATACGAAAGGTTTTTATCAGAAATCACTTGTCCAAGCAGTTATAAAGGACAGATGTAAGAAACTGAGTAAACCCTGCCTGCCTTTTATTTTCCCTTTTTGTTATCATTTCACCTATCAGTGGGTGAAAGCTGACTGTAAACCTCAAAAGCAAGGTTGGGAAATGACATCTTCAAAATAATCCAAATCTAAATGGACATGAAAACTCTTCACATATTTGGATATTTGCAGCCAAAGTCATTTTCTAAGAATCATTTAATAGGTATTCAGATAATTTCCCAGTTCCCTGCTTTATTTTTCCAGTGAGGGCAAAATTTGCACCAGATATGTAACAGGTATGATCTTAGTTTCTTGACTGGACAGATAGTATAGAAAAATTAATGTGTCAATTGTTAATAGATAAAAATGTTACAGGGCCTTATGGTATGCAAAGCACTTTACAACTATCATTTCATTTTATCTTCACAACAAATCTGGAAGGCAGATGCCATTATTACCCTCTTTTTACATATGAAGAAACTGAAGCAAAAAGAGATTAAGTGACTTGTCCAGGATCATACAGCTAGTAAGTGTATGAAGCAGCGTTTAACTCAAGTCTCTCTGACTCTGAGTCCAGTGTTCTATCTGCTTTACTGTATATTGCCTCAATATAGTTGTGGTGGAAGTATTTTATGTCTATGACACATGTAGATGATGACGAGTCCAATTTTGGGATGCAGCAAACACATCTGCTGCCCTCTGGAGTAATAGGACGTCCCTCAAAGGCTGAAAAAATTACAACTTTTATATACTACTTTTTACCTCTCATTCTAACCATTGAGACAAAAGGTGGGCCAGAAGTCTCCTGGGAACCGTCCCTCAATCTCATTGTAACTGCAAAGCAAAATGCCACCTCACAACCAATGCTTTTTCCAAAAATTAAAACTGAACATTGGAAAATAGGCATCAAGTTTCAGAAACACATCTGAGCTGTGTTTTTCTGTTTTTAAATAATGTTCCAATCACATGACAGGTTACACTGAAGTTTTTTTTTAATTGAAAGCTCTCTTCTAATTTATTTTTTTACAGATTCTCTGAGACAGCCATGTTTCATCTTTTCCTCTTGACACCCTCTACACAGACTTTTTTTTTCCTAGTGATTTATGACTTCATTTTTTGACTGGAACAAGGCCAGTCAGCTACTGAGTTCAAACTCCCTAACCTTGCATATGAGAGGGTAACCAACCAAAGAAAAATCAGACCTGAAATCTGAAATCACAATGTGGGGAAAGAGGTAGAATGTCCACCCATTTAATGTCAGTTTCTCCTATATGCATTATTATTCTTTTTATTTAGGTTGCTCCCAACCCCTTCCTTCCTTTCTTCCTTCCTCCCTTTCTTCCTTCCTTCTATGCATTCTTCCTTCCTTCCTTCTTTCCTCATCTCATCAAGTTCCATAGGTTCAATTATTATATCTAAACAAAAGATTCCCAGATCTATATATTCAGCCCTAACTTCTTAATTGAAGTCCAATTCTGCCTCACCACCTGCCATTTGGAGATGTCAACTTCATCCATGTGGCCTGCAGGCATCTCAAATATAACATGGCCAAAACAACATCATGATCTTCCCATCCAAATCCTCCTTTTCCCCCAAATTTCACTTTAATCTAAGGGCATCATTCATTCTCACACATCACATATTTCTAATCTAATTTCAAATATTGTTATTTCTACCTTCATAACATCTCTCATAGCCAGTTAAATATGTAAATAGATATATACATGATATAGATATAGATATAGATATGGATATAGATATAGATATAGATATTCCCTTCTCTCCACTATTTAGTCAGCTCTCCAGTACAGACCCATATCACCTTTTGCCTCCACTATTGCAATAGCATTCTGGGTGGTCTCCTACCTCAAATGAGCTAATATTTGTAAAGTACTTTGAAAACCTTAAAGCGCTATCTATTACTCCTCTACCATCTCCCCCTCCTATTTCTCAACTACTTTACCACCACCACCACCACCACCGCCACCATGCCAGATATTATAGTAGATAGAGCACTAGGCCTGGAACTAGCAAGACTTGAGCTCAAATTTAACCTCAGATATTTATTAGCTTGTGATCATGGACAAGTTATTTAAATACTGTTTGCCTCAGTTTCCTTAACTATGAAATTGTAATAATGACAGCACCTATTTTTCAAGGTGGTTCTGGTGATAAAATGAGATAATATTTGTGAAGTCCTTAACATAGTTCCTGGATCATTGTAGGCACCATATAAATGCTCATTCCCTTCCCAGTATAGTACATCTTTTATGCTACTGTTAAAGTCAGTTTCCTAAAACTTAAGTCTGACCATACCACCCTCCTCAATAAGTTCCAAGGGCTTCCTTGATATTACTTCCAGGATCAGATATAAAGTCCTTTGTAACTCTTAATTCACTTTTCTTCTTTTGTGAAATTCCCTTTGATATTATTTTAGGGGAATAGTTCTTATTCTTATATATGTAAATCAATTTTCTATAAATCTTGCACACTGACCTTTTCCAGAGAAAATCACTGCAAATATTTCTTCCCACTGCTTCCCTTCTAATTTAATTGCATTGGTTTTGTTTGTTCAAAACCTTTCAGTTTTATATAGTTCGAATTGTCTATTTTATCTCCTGTAAACCTCACTATCTCTTGTTTGGTCAAAAAAGTCTTCACTTAGACTTAGTCATACAAAGTATCTCTTTCCATGCTTCTCTAATTTGTTTATTATATGACCTTTTATATAAAGATAATATATCCATGTGGAATGTATTGTGGCATATGGTATGAGGCATTTGTCCAAACTTAACTTCCAGCTTTCCGAGCAGTTTTTGGTAAATAGTGAGTTCTTACCCCACCAGTTGGAGTCTTGGGTTTATCACATTCTATGATATTATTAATTTCATTTGTTTCATAACTTTTGTACCTCATCTCTTCATTTGATGAAGTTTTCTCTTCTTAACTAGTACCAGAGAATCTTTATTATGATGATTACTATTTGGTAGCATAGTTTTAGTTCTGGTAACAAACTAGACTCCTTTATTTTTTTTGTCATGTATGTAATGCTATCCAATAGGAATATTTAAGTATCAAGGTAATATTTGCATGTTAAAAGGAATTTGATGGGAATCCTTTTTATTTTTGAAAATATCATGTGATATTAAAACTAACTGTTCTTTTAATTTTTATAGAACTTATTTGTAATGTAAATGCATGCAATTTTAGTCACCTTCTACCACTTTTAAAGTTTATATGTAATATTGCATTCCCATTTTATTTTTTTAAATTTGTTTATTTTTAGTTTTCAACGTTCATTTTCACAAGATTTTGGGTTCCGAATTTTCTCCCCATCTCTCCCCTCCTGCCACCCAAGATGGCATGCATTCTGATTATCCCTTCCCCCAGTCTACCCTTCCTTCTATTACCTCACACCTCCCACGTACCCCTTTCCCTTACTTTCTTGTGGGGCAAGATATATTTCTATAACCCACGCTTGTATATCTTATTTTCCAGTTGCATGTAAAAACAATTTTTAATGTGTAAATTATGTAAAACAATTTGTCTTCAAAACTTTGAGTTCCAAATTCTCTCCCTTCTTCCCTCCCCACCTACCCTCATGGAGAATGCCAGCAATTCAACATAGGTTATACATGTCTCATTATGCAAAACACTTTAACTATAGTCATGTTATGTAAGACTAACAATATTTCCCTCCATCCTATCCTGCCCTGCATTTATTTATTTTCTCCTTTGAATCTGTCACTTTTCGAAAGTGTTTGCTTTTGACTACTCCCTCCCTCAATCTGCCCTCCCTTCTATCATCCCCCCTTTATCTCATTCCCCCCTACTTTCCTGTAGGGTAAGATACCCAATTGAGTGTGTATGTTATTCTATTCTTAAGCTGAATCCAATCACTCATTCCCTTTCACCTCTCCCCTCTTCCCTCCCAGTATGCCAGCTTTTTCTTGCCTCTTTTATGTGATATGATTTACCCCATTCTCTCTTATCCTTTCTCCCTCTCCCAATATATTCCTATCTTACCCCATAAATTTACTTTTAGATATCCCTTCGTATTCAACTCACCCTGTGCCATCCATCTATATCTATATCTATATATACACGTACATATATGTATACACATAGATATACACATATCTATATACACATACACATACATACACATGCACACATACAGATATATATATACACATACACACACATAGATATATACACATATACACACATATACATACACATACATAATACACACACACACACACACACATATATATTTATGTATGCATATATTCCCTTCAATTACTCTAATACTGAGAAAGGTCTCATGAGTTTAAAATATCATTTTTTCCTTGTAGGAGTATAAACTGTTCAACTGTAATAAGTCTCTTATGATTTGTCTTTCCTTTTTACCCTTTCATGCTTCTCTTGATTCTTGTATTTGAAAGTCAAATTTTCCATTCAGCTCTGGTCTTTTCATCAAGAATGCTTGAAAGTCCTCTATTTCATTGAATATCCATTTTCCCCTCAATTGTTGTACTCAGTTTTGCTAGGTAGGTGATTCTTAGTTTTAATCCTGGCTCCTTTGACCTCTGGAATATCATATTCCAAGCCCTTGAATCCCATAATGTAGAACATGCTAGATATTCTGTTATCCTGTTTGTGTTTCCACAATCCTCAAATAGTTTCTTTCTGGCTGCTTGCAATATTTTCTCCTTGAACTGAGAACTCTGCAATTTGCCTACAATAGTCCTAGGAATTTGCCTTTTGGGATCTCTTCCAGAAAGTGATTGGTAGATTCTTTCAATTTCTATTTTATCCTCTGGCTCTAGAGTATCAAGGCAGTTCTGCTTGATAATTTCTTGAAAGATGATGTCTAGGCTCTTTTTTTGATCATGGCTTTCAGGTAGTTCAATAATTTTTAAATTATCTTGTCAGGATCACTTTTCCAGGTCAGTGGTTTATCCAATGATATATTTCACATTGTCTTCCATTTTTCTTCAATTTTAGTTCTCTTCTATAATTTCTTTATTTCTCGTAAAGTCATTAGCTTCTATTTGCTCCATTCTAATTTTTAAGGAATTATTTTCTTCAGTGAGCTTTTGGAACTCCTTTTCCATGTGGGCAATTCTGCTTTGTAAACATTGTTCTCCTCATTGACTTTTTGGACCTCTTTTACTACTTGGGTTAGTCTATTTTTAAGGTGTTATTTTCTTCAGTACTTTTTTGGGTCTCCTTTAGTAAGCTGCTGACTCATTTTTCATAATTTTCTTTCATCACTCTCATTTTTTCCCCAATTTTTCCTCTATCCCTCTTACTTGATTTTCAAAATCCTTTTCGAGCTCTTCCATGACCTGTAACCAATTCATATTTTTCTTGTATGTTTTTGATGTAGGAGATTGACTTTGTTGTTTTCTTCTGGCTATACGTTTTGGTCTTCTTTGTCACCAAAGTAAGATTCCATAGTCTGAGGTGTTTTTATGCTGCCTGCTCATTTTCCCTGCCAATTGCTTGACTTTTGAGCTCTTTGTCAAGGTCTGGCTCTGCTTCCAGAGTGGAGAGTGCTGTGTCCCAAGCTTCAGGGATTTTGTACTGCTGTTTTCTGAGCTACTTCTATGCCCCTGTGAATTTTCAGTTCTTCTGAGGTGATGTGATCCAAGGAGAGGTGTTTATTCCTATCTTGGCCTGTGCTCTGGTCTGTGAGTGACCTCAAGCACTTTTCTCTGCCCTAGAACTGGGAGAAGGATCTCTTCTCCACAGCTACCACAAGCTCTGCCACATCAATGCTCCTTCTCCCCCCAGGACCACCACCCGTGAATGCAACCCAGATCCAAGTAGGGCAAAGAAAGAGAATCTTGCCTCAGCACCAGCAAAGAGATCCCTGCAACACCCCTGTCATCAGCCACTTGATACCCCCACCATCTATGGGCCTAGAGTCCCCGAAGCAGCCACTGCTGCCACAACTGCCATCTCCACCACCCTGGGGCTAGGGCCAGACCACACTCTTCTCTCACTCAGATCTGACAGAGTTTTCCTACTGACCTTTTAAGATGTCTTTGATATTTTTGGGTTGAGAAGTCTGGAGACTGCCACAGCTGACAGTGAGTCAGTGCCCTGAGGCCTGCTCCAGCTCTGTCTTTGCTGGTGTGGTGTGGCCCATGCTGGACTGTGCTGTTCTCCCATCTCGGTATGCTGGACCCTTCCCATTGACTTTCCAGGCTATTTTGGGCTGGAGATCTGCCTCCCTCTGTCATTTTGTGGGTTTGGTAGCTCTAGAATTTTTTAGAGTAATTTTTACAAGTATTTGGAGGGGCTTGGGTGGGGAGCTCAAGCAAGCCCCTGCTTTTACTCTGCCACCTTGGCTCCACCCTCTGAAAATTCATTTCTGTTTTCTGAGATTGATGATCTGATTTTTGTAGTTGTAAATTATTTTTCTGTTATTCTGGATATTTTGTATTTTAAAAATATTTATTTGTTTATCAGATTTGGTGGCTTATAATTGAGGAAGGCAGGTGCTAATACAGTCCTTTATTTTTCCATTATCTGCTCTGAATTTTTTTTTTTGAAATTGGCAATTTTATTTTCCTCCCTTTTAAAAAATTACACTAAGTAATTTTTATGTATCTTATTAGTTTCTTCCTCCATAGCTCCTATTTTAATTTATGATTTTTTTGCTTTTTCATTAATATCTTCTTTGATTTTCAGAATTTCTATTTTTTAGTTATGCAGATATGTATTTTGAGTTGATGCCTTTCTACACTTTTATTTTGTTGCATGAGCTGTCCATGTTTCTGTTCTTTCATTTGTTTATGAAAGTATGTAGAGGTAAAAATTTTCCCATAAAGTCTACTTTGGCCACATCTTAACAATGTTGGCATGTCTTCTCATTTTTTTTCTTTGAAGAAATTGTCTATTTTCCATGATTTTTCTATAACCTCTAAATGATTTTAGAAATAAATATTTTAATTTCCACTTGTTTGTATCCTTTCTTTGAATATCCTTTATAGATAATACTTATATTGAGATGTGGTCATAAAATTATGTTGTATATTTATGCTTTTCTTCATGTATATGAGTTGTTATGGCCTAAAATATTAATGTTAAACTCAAATAGAAACAGATCCCTGAAACTGCATATTGACTTAAGAAAATCATAAATTAACATTACTTATGTTATGCTGTATTTTTTAATTGTCAAACATTTCCAATTACAATTTAATCTGGTTCTTAGAACAGAGGGGAGTTTTGTCAATTCACAAGTTTGATACCTCTATCCCAGATAGGCAGAGTTCTCTTTCTGTTCACTCTCTTAAGAATTAGGTTTTCAAATTGGCCAGTCCATCGCACACCCTCCATTACATGCACTTATGTAGCAAATACAAATGTGATAACACATGCATAAGTTCTTTGAAAACTTCAAAGTGCTATATAAATAATAGCATTATAATCATCTAAGTATTGTAAGTGTGCATAAACAGATATACACACAAGTGTGTGTGTGTGTGCATAAGAATGAGTTGTGTAGATTACAGACACTTTGTGAGATGAATAACTCTGATAGACTTGGCTCCTCTTAGCAATGCAACTCAAAAAGATTCATGAAGGAAAAAGAGATTCACATCCAGAGAAAGAACTATGGAGTCTGAATGCAAATTGAAGCAAAATATTTGCTCTCTCTTTCTCTCTCTCTCTCTTTTGATTTTGTTTATTCTTTCTCATGGTTCATTCCATTCATTATAATTCTTCTTTACAACATGACTAATGTGAAAATATGTTTAAGGTACAGGTATATGTAGAACCTATTGCATACTGTCTTGGGGGAGAGAGGGGAGGAGAGGAAGGGGGAGAAAATTTGGAACTTGAAAACTTGTGGAACTGAATGTTGTAAACCAAAATTAAATAAATTTAGAAGGAAGAAAAAGAACGAATTGTGTAAAAAAAGGGAGAAAGTTTTAAAATCTTTTCATCTGGAGCCTTCACCTCAATAGTTGTGAAGAATAAGTCTCAAGAAAGAGAAAGGAAGAGAATAAATATTTATAGAGTGCCTATTATGTGCCAGGCAGTACAATAAGCACTTTACAAATACATCATTTGAACCTTGCAAGTTAGGTGTTATTATTATCACTCATTTACTGTCGAGCAGACCTTGTTCTCATTAGTTTCCAGACATCCATCTTACCTAAAGTTCTATTCAGGTTCTTCTTTGTTTTGGATCATTTTGTTAGATTCATCTAGATCAGAGCACAGTACATTAGAAGACCATATCTACTATAATTTTGTTAGGCATTTTACCCTGTAATTTGATTAACTTGTCTTTTAAGTGCATAGATGTTATACTATGTGTTGCCTATATATTAAGTTTCCCTAGTTATCACTTATAATCATTTCCAATTTCAGCATTTTCTTCTCTGAGGTCATGATTGTTATCATTTGCTTTTTTTGAGTTTTCTCAACATATGATAAATTCTGTCCCAGCTATTCATTCTTTGATATCAAAAGCTGGAATTTTGGCTATGACAATACTCGGAATTTTCCTTTTGATTTTCTCTCATGAAGTGATTAGGGAATTATTTCTATTTTTACTCTGTACTATGGTTTTAATAGATTCATAGAGTATCATTTTTTTGATTTCTTGAAATATATTCAGTGCTATTGTTAATGTTGTGTGGTGTTATGGTTTCAGGGAGTCTGATGATTTAAGACTTTTTTTTCTCATTGACCTGTTTTCCAGGCAAATTGTTTTTGATAGAAAATACTTGATGTTTTCATTTCTTTTTTCAACTTTTTGATTTTATCTTGCTCTTTGTTTCTCATAGAGTTTTGTTTGCACCACTCTAATGATCTGATTTCCTGGAACCTCCTTTGACAATGGCAATATTGTAATTATTGGCAATAAAGTAATTATTATTTACTTGTCCAGAGCTTTTCACAGTGAAGGAATGGGGAGTTGACATAAAGGAAGCCATCAAGGAAGGATGATTCCAGATTATTAAATGTATTTGACTTAAAGGATAAGAAAGAGAGCTATTTAAAGGAAGGATTGGTTTGATTGAAACCACCAGCACCTTGAAGTCTGGGGAACTCAGGCAAGCATATGCAGCTTCCCTTGCAAGCTGCTGTTAACTGCTGCTTTGAAGGAGGTTCTATACCCCATCCCCCACTCCAAGAAAGTCTATACTTCTGTCTGGAATGTCCAAGGGAGAGAGAGAGAATAGAGCTCATTCTATTTTTCACCAAATAAATCCTTCCTTTAAACATCTCTCTCTTCTTCCTCCTTTAGGTCAAATAATGCCACAAACCTGGATTCATCCTGTCTTGACTATCTCCTCTATGTCAATCCCCATTTCCAATCTGTTATCAGACCACTGTAGAAGAATATAAATTCCTTGAGGAAAGGGACTATTTCCTCAGTCAACATTTTTATTATTAAAATTCAACTAACCATAAACAGTTCCAAAATGGCTAAGCCAGGTATCTTAAAACGAATTCCCTGAGTCATTTCTTCTCTGGGTTGTTTTTTTTTTTTAAATCTTGTTTTAAGAGGAAAAGAAAAAAGAAAAACAAAGATTCAATGCTAATAAGAAGAGGTATTTACCAAATCTATGACCTTGAGTCAGACATTAGTCTTGCCATCCATATATAACTACTTTTGCCTCTCTCACATATTCCAGACTACCTGTTATTTCAGGCCTAACTCTCTTCCTCATCTAGTCAGTCAATCATCTTGATTAGTGCTAAATGCTGCAAAGGGAGTTTTTTGTGTGGTCAGATTCCTATGAATGATTAGTTAGGGCCTTTCAAAGTCATTTTTATTAATTATTTATATAAAATATGAACCTGAATTTTCTGAAGTAAAAAGTTAGTAACCAACTAAGTGTTTTCACATTAAATTCAGATTTTAAAACAAAGCTATTACAATAGGAATTTTTTTTTAAAATAGCTTAAGTGGATGAAGAGTTCAAAAAATTATATATGTTTTTTATTTTTATAGTACTTTCAAAATATTTCTTTTAATCATTTACTCAAATGAATTAATATAAAGTGTTTTGCAAATATTAAAGCACTATAAAATGTTGTTATTATGAACTCAAATGATATAATGTATATAAATATTAGATATTTTCAAGGGATTATCATTAACAAGATCTGCCCAAATGATTTTTTTTTGTCTTTTGGTGAATGTTTCAGGGAGAAACATAAAATAAAATTCATTACATGAAATAGAATTCCATTACATCTAGAGGCAGCCATGTGGCACAGTGTGTAGGATTTAGGGTCAGGAAGACCCGAGTTCAAACTTCACATCAGACACTTATTAGCTTCATGGCCATGGACAGGTCACTTAACCTCTCTGGATCCCTGTTTATTCATCTGTAAAGTGGGGATAATAATAGCTCCCACCTGCCGGGTATGTTGTAAGAGTTCATTGAGTTAATATATGCAAAGTAATTTGCAAACCTTAAAGCACTATATACATGCTATAATAATATATATGCATGTAAATGTATGTTGATATATACATATATGTATGACATGTGTGTAGTTCTAATAAGTTCTGAGGATAATTATCACAACTCCCATTCATCTCGCTGACTTGGGCCCCCCAGATCAAGACTAAATCTTCCCTTTTGGGTTCCAATGATACACTAGTGGATTTCAGATGTAATATGCCTAATATTAACAATGGCCAAATGCAGTTTGCATGATATTAATATCATCAATATCCTCTAGTTATTAGTGTCCTACTATCATTTAACTAATTGACATTGGTCAGGTCTTATAATGGGGTATTTATTGAGAAGATACAGCAACAATAGAAATCACAAAGGATTTCCTCCCAGTTTTTTTTAGGGGGGGCACATTTCAAGCTATAACACTTTGGTCCTTTGGAAGAGTAGACATATCCTTAGAGCAGCTGCTACATAGAATTTACCCCACCAAGTTCACTTCCAAATGCAAGCTGACTGATGAGTTGCTGACCTTTCTTTGTGAGCTGCCTTTTTTTCCCCACTTCTGGGGCAAGCAGGTCCTAGGGACTTCATTTCTCACCAGGTTAACCTCTGCAGATTATCCAGCATGCCAGCTCCTTGACCTCGGGTGACTCAATTTCCTGCTTTTAAAGCTTACAAGGTCACAGTATCACCTGATACTACCTCACCTAAGAGTACAAAGAACCATCTCAAAGAAGCAAGGAATATGGGGAACATGCCTTCCTCATTCAAATCAGCCAAGAAACCAACCCTAGGTTGGTGTCTTTTGAACACATGCTTAGTTCCAACCTGTCAGCCAACCAAAAATACACTTTTCCCCCAACTGTTTAGCATTCCAGAAACAGTCATAACTAAACATGATATAAACCCCCTTGATAGAGGATTACATTGCTCAGAGTTCTCTGTCACTCTACTAAGAATTAGACTTTTAAATTGGCCATTCTGTCCCATACCCCTCATTACACGTGTTTAAATAAAAAATGTATATGTGAGGGTTAAATGTGGTAATATATATATATATATATACATATATATATATACACACACATACATACATACATAGAGAGAGAGCTCTTTGCAAACTTTAAAGTGCTACATAAATGCTAGTTATGAATATTATTATCCTTTTTAGTATTTTAGTATACAGGTGCATAGATACATACACACATGTGTGTGCACACATATAGCTTTAAGAATGAATTATGTAAAGAAGGAGAAAGTTTTAAAATCTTTTCATCTATAGCCTTCACTTCCATGGTTGGGAAGAATAATTCAATCTTCAATTTGTTACTGTGCCATTCAACCTTGTTCATAAATAGGATTCTTCAATGAAGATTGTGCATGTTTTCTCTACATGTTAATCTGGAGCTAGCTGGATGGTTTGGATTCTGTGGACACACTTTGGCCATTCAACCTAAAGTATTGTAATCAGGCCCACAGAGGTGAGTGGTACCTGACTTTGTGAGCAAAGAGATAGGAAATGTATGTTTTGCTTTATTGTTATAGTAGAGGATACCGAAGACCCAATAGCAAATAGCTAAGTGGCTCAATAACCCCTCTGTGTTTTTAGGTCACGGTTGTTACAGGTTGTGCATGGAAAAAAGTCCTTTATTTATATTTGGAACTTAATAAAGTGAAGTTATCACTGTTGACAGGAATGGTGTTGTAATTGAGAGAAATAGCTTGGCTTAGAAGGTTTGGCAAGCTAATTTTATTCATTTTTTAGTGAAACTTAATCTCCTAATCAGCTCCAATTTACATATTTGTAGGTTTTGCATCCAATATACTTGAGAAAATCAGGGTTTTAGAATCATGGAGAGATTTCATTAAATGGTTATTAATCCCACAGTGTTCTACTTGATTCAGAGCCAGTTATAATAAAGATAGTCTAGTCATTTAACTTCCATTGGAATTATAGTGGCCAAAATAAAAGTAAATGTACAACCATACAGATGTATACTTCTAAAGACATTCAGGTATGTCATTATGCCTGTATATATATATATATATATATATATATATATATATATATATATATATATATATATATATATATATATATATATATATGTAGATGATCATTGACGAAAGCACATTTGGGTTGTCATTTATTTGGAAAATCGTTGTTCATGTATTGCCTCTTTTCTGACCTCTAATAATCAAAACCCTATTAAATGAAGTATTAAAAATTTCAGTGTTGTTTGTAGTTAAAAAGAATATCAAGCATTGGTACTTATTTTCTGTCTAGAAATATCATTCAAACCTATTGCACAAGTCAAAGATGTGCATAAAAATTATCTTCTTTGGGAGGTGACGTTGGGTCTCTAGTCTTTCTGGATCAGGACTCCTTATAATGCTTTACAAAGTGCCTTCTGTTAACCTCACTACAGAACAGGAAATGAGGGTTCTAGAGGGCATTATATCATGTTATCCATCATTCAGAGTTGTTTGCACCTTTTTTGTGCTTATTGATTTTCTTAGATGTTATCTTAAACTCCTAGAATACTTTACTCCCCTCCACTCTACTCTCCATTTTACTCCCTTCCAATATTCTATGATCCAGACACGATAGTTCTCTCTCTCTCTCTCTCTCTCTCTCTCTCTCTCTCTCTCTCTCTCTCTCTCTCTCTCTCTCTCTCTGTCTCTCTCTCTCTCTCTCTCTGTCCTGCCTCTCTGGCTCTCTCTTCTCTCTCTGGCTCTGTCACACACACACACACACACACACACACACACACACACACACACACACACACACACTGTTAAAGCCTTCCCTCTGAGATTTCTTCCGTTTACACTCCATATATCTTGCATGTATACAGTTGACTATATGTTGTTTCTTGTTAGTCTGAGCTCTTTGATGGTAGACTCTTTGTATTAGCTTTTCTTTGCATCTACATTACTTAGCACAGTGTTTGGCAGATAGTAGGAATTTGATAAATGCTTCCTGATGATGATGTTCTTGTTTCAAAAAGAGCTGTTGCGGACAATTTTAAAAAGGTAAAGATGACATTGTTTTATAATTATTTTAAAGACCACTGTCACTTGGAGCCTACATATTTGTTTTTAATTCTCCAGGTGAACGAATTGCACAAATTTTAAATCTGTTCTAAATTTTTAAATATTTAAGTTTCTTTGCCCTGGAATTCACAGGGAAAGTATGTAAATTTAAAGTATCATCTCTTGTTTCCTGATCAACTAAAGGCATTGATAATTTCCCTAAAAACTTGGAGATTTTAATTTTACGTTCCTAATTTAAAAAGTAGGCACTCGAATTGAAGATAGACATGTACAGGGTTTACTTTTTTCACTTGTTTTTGTCTGAAAATGATTATAAGAGAATGTATTTCCTTTAAATTAAATTTATCTTTTGAACTTGATAATCACCAACAATTATAAACATTTCAATATACAAAAATAAGGATTATATACAAAATTATGAACTTGGGTTAAATTAACATAGTTGAACCAACATTGCCCAGATAGTTTATGTCTTCTTAGAGTTCACTGATGTTTGCTTTTTCTATTTAATTTTTTAAAGTATGAACTCAAACATAAAATTAACATTTTTATAACTAAATAACAGAAAATAGTATTCTGTATGTAATAGTGAATTTCCATTGTGTAGTTTTTAAATGCGTGTTAGATTTAATAACATAATTGTTCAGCTTGTTTGTGTCCTTTTTAAACTTCTTTCTTTTGTATATTTATATAAACTATCTGACCCATGCTTTTTTTCTTTTTATTTTAGTTGAATCATTATTGCTACCTAATGATACCCAGCAATTTTCGACCCTATACCAACAACAGAAACACTTTCTTCTGATAACTAAATATAGTTAAGCAAAAGAAATGCATATATTTTCTCTGTTTGAAAATGTCTCATTCTGCACCTCCAGCCCACCATCATTCTACCAAGACATGGTAGAATCATGATGAGTTTCCTGAAGGCATGAATAGTCCTTGTGTTGATCAGAATGCTTGCTATTCAGTTTGTTTCTTTGTCTGCTTGCGATTTTTTTCCCTTTAAAATGCTATGGTTACTTTGTACATTTTTCTGATAGTTCTGATCATTTCCCTCTGCATGTCTTCATAAATTTTTCTCTAGTTGCTCAAAATCTGTGCCTTTCATCATCTTTTCCATAAAATAAAATTTTATTAAATACTTATGTCATGTACCTTCACCCAGGATCCAAACAAGGAGCTTCTACTTTCTTTCTTGTTCTTTGCAACAGTAAAAGCTACTACTATAAATATTTTTTGTACTTTTAGATATTTTTCCTTTGTCTTTCATTTCTCTGGGGGAATATGTCCATTGCAGTATTTCTGGGCCAAAATTTATTCAACCTTCAATTACTTTTGTGAAATCCATTGCTTTCCTGAATGGTTGGTCTGATTTAAAGCACCATCAATAATGCCTTAGTTTGATACTTTTTCTTTTTTTCTCACAGCCTCTGCAACAATTATTTTTTCTTTTACTATGTGATGGGGTAGAAAGTAGAAACTTTAAGTCATTTAAATTTGCATTTTTATTAATATTGTTTTGGAGCTTTTTTCATGTAGTTCTTGATAGCTTGTCTTTTTTTTCTATGCTAAAAGTTCATATTCTTTGACCATATATGTAGAGGAAGGTTCTTTTCATACAAATCTGTAGTATCTTTCTTCATATTTTAGCTATCAGATCTTTAGATAATAAATTTGTTTCAAGGACTTTTCTAACACAGTTACATATTTCCATCTTAACTGTAACCTCATTGATGTTGTATGTGAAACCTTTTTTTTTTCTATTTTATGTAATCTAAATTGTTCATTTTATTTCCTGTGCTTCTTTCCCTGCTGTCTTTGGTCAAGAGCACTTCTCTTACTTGTGTTTAGTTGTGAAAATTATTTCCTTCCATTTTTCTCCGTTTATGATATGGCTTTTTTATTATTAGGTCATTTATTCATTAGGAACTAATTGTTATTTATGATATGAGTTGTTACCCTTGTATTCAATATTTAGATTAATATTCATTACATGTAATTTTGTATGGTTTTGTGACATTATCTCTCATTGGTTTGAGTATATAGAACATAATTGTTTCATAGATGATATTGACTAGAGGCTCTTATTTTTTCAACTTTTGTTTTTTTTTCCTTTTATATTGCAATTTGTCTTTCTTCAATATTTTGATAGTTTTGCTTGAATTTCCATTTGAGCTAGTTCCACTCCCTCTATCCTCCCCCCCCCCCCACCTTACCAGTTCATTTATACCTTGATTGGTTTCTTTTTCTCAGATTGGATGGGTTAATTTAGAAAAAGAAAGCTCTTGTTCTGTTAACCTGAGTTATATGTATTTATAAATATGTCTATTTCATTTGAATTTCAAGTTTTCACCATATCATTAACATATCATTCCTTTATTTCTTCTTTAACGATTGAGAGTTCTCCTTTTCCTTTGTTATAGTAATAATATGAATTTCCTCCACTTAAAAAATCAAAGTTATGAATAGCTTACTTAGTTTTTTTAAGGATACAAGGTTTATTTATCACTTAATTTTAAATGATTATCTCTTTGACTTTCAGAAATTCTATCTTGTATGTATTTGAGGTTTTTTATTTGTCCTTCTCAAACTTTTTTTAAAACTTCGTGTCCAATTCATTGATATATATTTTTTTAATTTTCCTGATAAAATATTTAGTTATATAAATTATTCCTTCAGTACTGACTGGTTTGTGTGTCAAATATATGGGTGTGTTATCTCAATATTATCATTTTCTTTGATGTATTTTTTGTGATTTGTTCTTTGACCCCTACATGATTTAAGATGACATTGTTTATTTCCCATTTATAAATAAATTCTTTTTAAAAATTCTCTGATTTTTATTTTGACTGTATTGTGGGCAGTAAAATATATTCAACATTTCTTTTTTAATTATTCATGTTTTTTTTCCTGACAGCATCGATTATAATAGCTGCCTAATTTCACTCTAAAATATGACATTTTGGGGAGACTTCTTTATCCCACCCCTAATATCACATCAGATATAAATCAGTGGCTCCCAATTGTCTCAGTGCTGAGAAATACAAAAACATCCCACTTTATCTGCCCCATTCAAACAAAGGCCAGAATCATTAAAGGTCAACAGCAAAAAGTCCCACCTTAATTACTATTACACTATGGGACACAGAGAAGTGAATTTGCCAGGAAATACAGAAAGAAAGAAAAAGAAACTCCTGGTGCAGGTGGAATGTATGCCTCATCTTGATGGGTGTCCTACACTGGAACCTTATTACATTTTTGCTTTAGGCTTGGGTTGACTCTCTCCAGGGATCACGTATGTGCTGAAAGGAAATTGTAGATTGGGAAGATTTTTTTATCACTTTTGACCTTGTTTCCTATACCTTCTTAGTAAATATCCCTTTGTAAGAGTATAAGACTCATCAAGAGTTTAGTCAAGATTAGAGCATCATTCCAGATGGAGGCATGTGAACAGTACATGAACCTATTATCCTTTAGGGTTACCCCTAGAAAAAAATGAGAGGGTGAATAATCAGTCTCCAATGTGAGTGTGTACTGTATAGGTAGTTGAGACCAGGACCTGTCCTCTGTAGTCCGATACAGACACTGGCTTTGACCCTATTTTTTCCATTTCTTACTTCAGTCACATACTACTAAATGACTTATTAGGTCTTTGCTGAATAATATAGTCCTGACAGGTCATCAGAAGATTTGGGGTGAAGGCTCGTGCTGTCTCTGTATTCTTGCATAAACACCAATTAGGAATTGGTAAGGTTTAGAGAATCTAAAAGGTTCATAGAATCATAGATTCAGACATGAGAGGGACAATGGAAGTTGTCTTATTCAATCTCTTCATTTTATAGATGAATGAACCAAATTTTTAGAAAGATTAAATGAATTAGCCAAGATAATAGACTTAGTCAGGTGCAAGTTCTTGAAACAAGGATGTTTGATTTCAACTGCAGGACTCTTTCCAGTGCATCCTGCCTCCCCCTTGGTAACTACAGAATTCCAATACTGGAAAATGTAGGCCTAGAAAATTAGTACTGTCATTTATAGCAAGGTAGTAATCAAGAAGGAGAGTCAATAGAGAAAATGCTGAATTCTGTTTTAGGCATTTTGATTTTGTATTGGGGGCCAAATTGGCAAACTTCATTGAAGCAAAAACCCCAAATCCCATAATCCCAAATCAATAGGATTTCTACGTCAAAAAAAGCCAGACTTCTACAATGAAAGCCAAATAGGTCATGTGAGGTAACCTTTCAATATTTCTAGCCAAAATGAGTTACCTGACTCAACCCTTCACTTCTCCCTCAGTTAGAAAGATACATCCCATGTGAAGTTAATTTCAGCTTTTTTTGTATTAAAATCACAACTTTGTTAGCTCACAACTTAAATCTTTCCTCTTGATCCTGTGGTGAAGTCACAGGAGTCCCATTCATATCCTATGCAACTCTGTGGAAGTTTACATTTTGAACTGGGCCCAGGATTCAGGATGGGAGAAAAGACTGAATAAGTTGAGAACCCACCTTAAATTCTGTGGTTCAGAGTTTGGAACTGGACCCAAATATTTTAGTGTTAGAGCTTATTTTGCTT
Organism: Trichosurus vulpecula; assembly: GCF_011100635.1. Classification (NCBI taxonomy): domain Eukaryota; kingdom Metazoa; phylum Chordata; class Mammalia; order Diprotodontia; family Phalangeridae; genus Trichosurus; species Trichosurus vulpecula. The sequence continues at coordinate 205,085,904 of NC_050576.1, read as the reverse complement.
TGGCAAAACATGGCCTTCTGTTTCAAAGGGGGAAAAAGGTTTTAAAAAGCTTATTTAAAAGGCTCAAAATGCTGCTTCTACATCAAATCACTCCTAGAAAAATATTTTGATGAGTTAAGTGTAAATGAATCAGAAACATATGGATTGCATTTCCTGTAGATTACACAAGGGTTTCAAAATTAAGGGGAAAACTACTCAAGGCAAAATGCATTTTGGATTTTATTGGACCCCAAATATTTGAGAAATAACTCTAGACATTTGAAGAACGTTAGTATTTGCCAGGCTTATCAATCCTTTGGAAAAAGCAAATGAGATATTTTTTTTTCTTCACATAATGATCTATGGAATTGTATGACATTTACATTTAATGAAAATGTTTTCAACGTTTGATTTTTGTGCTGGATATATTAACTTATGGTTTTGGTAAAATCAAGCCTTTGAATTTGCTCACAGAACTGGAGGAGTTTGAAAGGAAACTTGGTGAGCCATCATCCTGGCTGATGTTGTGTCTGTTTGAAGAACCTCCTGACTGGTCATAGAAGAATCTAGATGTTTAGCCAAAAGCTTGTCTCTAATATTTGTAACAATACCTTTTTACCACTTCACATTTTCCACTCTGCTCAGTCAATATTGCTTAATAGACACTTCTACTTCCTTCCTTCACCTCATAAAATCTCAAGCTTCCTTCAAAGCAATCAAGGAACCACCTCCTAAATCAGTCTTTTTATGCTTATCTCCCTCTTGAAATGAGTGTTTGTGTGTGTAAAACATTTTACATATATACATATGTGTGTATGTATATGTATATATATAATGTATATATGTATGTGTATATGTATATGTATGTATGTGTGTATAGTGTGTGTATACATATGTGTATGCTTGCCTTAATTATGTACACATTGTATCCTCTTCTTCAAAAGAATGTAGATCCTTGAGGGAAGGGATTCTTTTGTGTTTGTTTTTTCCCCCTATATCCATGTAATATCAATTAAGTCGGGACTTTTTTACTGTTTTAGAATGATAGATTAATTAATTGTCTTTGATTGAGCCTTACTACATGCAAAGCCCCAGGCCCAAGCCCCTACCTACTAGGTACTAAGCCTATGTGGGCATGAAGCCCTCAGGGTCCTAAGGGGATGGCTAAGACCACAGCCAATGGTAGAAGTCTGAGTTCTGGTCGCTCAGATGACGTTTGATGATGGCTAAAGAGTGTATAAAAATGGAGACCAGAGCTATTTGCTGGTGGCTCTCCCTCTTGGAGGTGTGTTGGATGTGGAGACTCTGGACAGCTGTAGTTAAGATCCCTCCAGCTTGTAAACCTAGATGTTGGGACTTTGTTAAACCCTGGTAACTATGGATTGAGATCTGAATCAGAAAAGGTCTGTCTATTGATGTTTGTAATTTGTTCATATTTGCTCTGAAGTTCAGGGTGCTGGCTTTTTCCCTTGAACTAAGTGAATGATATTGGTATGTTCGATTAAACTGAGATTGTTAACCCCTTAACATTACTTTCCTTAGTAAAGCAGATCAAAAGAACCTGTGTTGGCAGCTTTCTGTGTGCTGGTTGTTGGCAGGTCTTACACCCTTATGGCAGCTGCTAGCTAAATTGTTGCAGCAACCCAGTGCATAGTACATAATTGGTGCTTCAAAACATCTTGTTAAATTAAAATGCTAGCTAAATTGTTGCAACAACCCAGTGCATAGTACATAATTGGTGCTTCAAAACATCTTGTTAAATTAAAATGAATTTTTATTTCCATTGTTAACTCATAGGTTTCTGTGGATATCTGGACAAAGGTAAGAATGCACATATGTAATCAGAGTAAGAGTAAAAAATATGACATATGCTGTTATACTTTAAATTGCACTTACCAGGAATATATCATGTCAGAAAGTAGGGATTGTCTGTATAGGAAATTGATGGTCAACAGCCTAGAAGCTGCTTCAATCCAACACAATTCATTGTCTTTGGAGCTGAGCAGGAAATCCAAACTGTTTATTTGTATTCCAACATAGAATGGGGGAGAGGGGAAGAAGGGGAATCAGAAGGCTATATTAAACCTGAGTTCATATATTATTTATTAAGTGTGATATTCTTTGCACATTCTTAGTACAACATATTAACTAGAGTTAACTTTCAATCATTTATTCAGAGGGATTATAAGTTGGGGAGAGTGTCATAGATAATAGAAAAAAACCAAGTGATACAAAGTCAATTCATATTTAGTTTTGTACTCCCAAATCAGTCAAAGACCCATTTTCTGCCTTTCTGTATGACTGCCTCTGACTATCTTTTTCTCTGACTCAATTTCTCTGTCTCTCATCATACACACGCACACACACACACACACACACACACACACACACACACATACCCTCACACACATATACAAATCAAAACACAATGCAATTCTCACGTGTTCACTCCTCTCTTCTGAGACCAGAAGCATTCTTCGCTTATTCCTATTGACTGCAGCCTTAGGGATGATGTCAGTGATCTCCATAAAGTGAATAATTCTCTCACAGGAAAAATTTCAGTGGACTACCTTTAGACGCTAAAGAAATTATCTGAAATATCATGAATTCCTCTCCTATTAAAGGGGAATAGTAAAAAGGAAAAAAATGTAATTTTGGTAGATTGCTTGGTAAAAGAGAATCTCTCTAGGATAATTTGATTATATTTTGGCAAAATATCTTCCTGTCATCTTCATTTGTAAAATTAGAGGGTTGGAATAAATGACTTTTAACCTCCAAGTCTAGGATACTAAGATCCAACAATTCTGATTGACAAAATTGAAAAAAAAAGTGGACTACATAAACATACAGTTAGGTGGTTTTGAAGCTAGCAGAATTACTGGACTCAAAAAAGTACTCATCTGTGACTATGCCAATTTCAAAAAAGAACTCTACTAGCCTGGATCCAGGAGCTCCCTTTTCCATTTTTAATCAATATTATGAGCTATGCAATAGATGAAGACATGAATGATATATTTATCAAATTTGTTAATGACATGAAGCTGGGCAGCTATACGTTGGATGGCATCATAGGTTTTTAAGATCTTGAAAGGCAGGATCCAAAAAAATCACAAATAAGTTGAAATTTAATAAATTTGGATTAAAAACACAACTTCCTAAGCCTAGGATAAAGAAGGCACAACTAAACTGAAGTTAACGACATTCAAGAGGTTTTTAGTGGAGTGAAGCTGAATATTAGTCAATAGCAGGGGTGGGCAGAAGCTCATGAGAGGTGATTGTTAAATATTGAGTGTATGCTTTTACAGCTCAGAAATCAGGAAACACTACAAAGCAGACTTTGATTTATTCCTTTGTTGATTGTCTATACTTAAGGAAATAATAGAGAAAATGTAAGTAGTGGAGGGTAAACCTAAAAGTGTGTTATATGTACTTTTCCCTTTTCCTTCAGAAAGGTAGTTTTTAAATATTTACATGCGTACTCCTGGTCAACAATACAACAGTCACCAGAAATGCTAATGTCAACTTAGCTGAATTAAGAGAGACATATGGGAGATAATAATATTGCTCTACTCTACCCTTATCCATCTGGAGTTTTTATCTTGAGGTCTAAGTGCTATATTTAACTAAATCCAGAAGAATTTGGCTAGGGCGATGGGGGTAGTTAAGATAATAGAGTCAGATCAGCTAATCAAGCTAAGGATGTTTAACCTGGAAAAAAAGATGATTTAGGGGAGAGATAAGAAGTAATTCGTTTAATAAACAATCGGGGGACTCAATGTAGAGATGACTAAATCATAAACCCAGAGCAGACAGAGCTTATCTATGCACGTTCAAACTTCCATAGAGTCCCCTTGGATTATGCAATTATTAATTATAGAATAAAATTGAATATATTGATATAAGCATGTATATGTATATATTGTATATATATATATGCATATACATACATTCATAGATGTACATATGTGTGTGTGCATTATAAATGTCATATATATATATATATATACATATATGTTTTCTTCTCTAAAGGAAGAAAGAAGAGAATTTTATGTACTCAATTATAATGCCCTAAGGACTAGAGACACTAGGAGAAACTTGTTGTGTTTGTCCTTTGTTTTCAAAGAGGACCATGGCATCAGGGAAATGATTATATGACTCACAGTTGACTTTGATTTGAGTGAGGGAGGGCTGTGCAAGGTCACCAGCCTTACTTTCTCCTCCAGAGCCATCTGGATCCAGTGACCAGATATTCATCAGGATGACTGGAGATGACCCAGGATGCAATGGGAGACCCTGGCTCTTTTAGGCTAAGGCCTTTTCAGGTACTCAGAGTAAGGTAATGACTATTCAGTGAATAGGCCTCTTTAAGAAGTGAGTAAAGAGATGGCCCCTTTAATTAGAAAAAAAAGAAAAAAATCAAGCTGGGAGGGGAAGACCCTCGGGGCTGCTGCTTCCAAGAGAAACAGTTACCATTGACGTTCACACTAAGCCAGGAGGGCCCAAAATAAAGCCATTAAGTAGAGCCTGGGCAGAGACCCATTGTGGCTCAATTTATAAGCTTCAGAGTGAACCTGTTTTAAGGTTTTGGGAAGGAAGGAAGGAAGGAAGGAAGGAAGGAAGGAAGGAAGGAAGGAAGGAAGGAAGGAAGGAAGGAAGGAAAGAATCTAGCAGTAACCCCAAGTTAGGTGGGGAGGTTCTGGTCATCAAAATTTACCTTCCTTGGGAGAAGAGGAGAAAGAGAGGGAAAGGGAGAGAGAGAGAGGGAGAAGAAAAGGGAGAGGGAGAGGATGAGCTGAGTTACCCACCTAGCTGGGTCCCCATTCAGGCAGCTCAGTCTATTTACAGGTTGTGTTTGTCCTTTGTTTTCGAAGAGGATCATGGCATCAGGGAAATGATGACATGGCATGCAGTTGACTTTGCAGAGCCGACCATCACTCAAATCAAAGAAAGTAGAATTACATTTGATTCAAATCATAGAAAAAACTTCTTAACAACTAGAATTATATAAAAGTGGAATGGGGGTCTTTAATCAAAGGTTGAATAACCACTTGCCAGATTTATTGTAGGAGAGATTGTGGTTGAAAGTATAGGTTTGACTAGATGCCCTCTGACATTCCTTCTAAGAGTGAGATTTTCTGATTCTCCTATCAAAACGATATGAAGCCCAGGGAGATCCAAGAAAGAAAGGAGGTCAATTTCAACTTACATAGACCTAGATTCATCCTAGGGCACCTGAATCTAAAATGATTCATCTTGCAAATGAATCATGTGTTTCTGTCTCTATTGCTGGAATATCCAGATGATGGGGACAGTTCTGACCACCCAAAAGTCACTTGCGGCAAAGATTCAAGCTTGTGATTTGATAACTGCCCATCACTGGAGGAGCCTAAGACACTTTAAGATTGAGTGCCCAAGGAAACCACCAGCACAGGGGACAGAGTAAGAAAATGAACAGGGGAAAATTAGCAGAAAAAAAAGAAAAAGATGGAAATTACCAAAGATACCATGAAAAAAGAGAATACTCAAAGATCTTAAAAATAAGCAAATACAACAACAGGGAAAACAGAAAGAAATATGGCCTTCACATCTAGTAAACAAGTTCATGCATATATGAATAAATACTGCAAAACAAAGGAAAATGATCTAACACTTGATGAGATGGAAGAACCACTTGAATGTGAGGAGAACATGAAACTACAACAACCTTTTCTCAAATGACTCAGAGGAAAAGTGAAAATTATGATTTATGGTCTGCATAGCAAAAATAGTGGGCAGAATGGAAAAAAAATCAATGAAATGAACAAATATGAAGATTAATTATTGAATATAATTTTAATTGCTGTTATAATTAATATATTAATATAATTATAATTATTAAATATAACTAAAATGACTAAAATAAAAAATAAATTGAATCTGTGATGGCAATTCTCATCCAAGAAACAAAAATGAAAAAAATAGATTGGGAATGCGAATAAACAAAAGTGAAGGAAAATCTAGAAGAAGAGAAGCAAAAACCATTATAGTTAAAAGGAAATATGTTCACTATGAAAGTAACATATATTGTTCAAAAACAGCATATGTAGAGATAACCTAATGATCAAAGGTTTCCCAGAAGAATTTATTTCAAACATAAGGACATAATGACAAAAGATTTAACACCATAGTTCTGGAAATAGTAGGAGAGAATTTCCAAGAACTTCTGAACATAGAAAATGAAATATCAAAGAATCCACAAATGACTTTCAGGGGGAAAAAAGAGAAAAAAAAGGAAAAAAAGTTTGAGTCTACAAAATCCAAACTACATAGTAAAAAAATTTAACAATTTATTAAAAATAAGTTTGGCAAATGATAAGAAAAAAGACTTTCAAGTACAAGTGAAAAAAATTGATTTACCCAAGAATATTCTGCACCCACCAAGTGATAACAAAATGCATGTTGAAAAACTTAAAATCTAGAATGTCAAGGAAAATAATGAAAAGAAGTAAGGATGAAGGGCCAAAGGCACTTCTAGATCTCAAACTATAATATAAAGCAGAAGCCATCAAAACCCTCTTGTATTGGGTTAGAAATAGTGAGATAAATAAATGGAACACACTAGATAATGGAGAATTAAAAACTATAGAACTCTATAACCCGTGTTTGATAAAGTGGAAAACATAAACTAACTAGGAAAAGGAAACACCTTATCTGAAAAATGACTGTGAAAACTATAAGGCAATCTGACAGAAATTAGATTTAGACTAACATGTTACACCATATTCCATAATACATTCTGAATACACATATGATCTTAACATTAATAATCATATCATATAAAAATGTATTAGAGAAATAGATCAAATACCTTTCACAGTTATGGGTAGGTGATATATTCTTACCTAAACAAGACATAGAGGCAATTACAGTAGATAAAATAGATAGATTTTATTACTTATACCTGAAAATCTTATACAGAGACAAAATGAATACACCTAGGATAAGAAAGGAAGGGAAAAATATATATTAAATTTCTCTTACAGAGGTTTAGTTTGGGTATTATATTGTGTATACGTATGTGTGTGTGTGCACGTGTGCGTGTGTAAATGTAACAGAATTATAAAGGTGAAACTGGATTGGATGCTGCTTATGCCATGTCTCCCTATTACCCCATATTAAAGAAGAAGATTAAAATTAAGCAAGAACTGAACACTTTATGTGTGTGTATATATATATACATATATGTATGTATGTATATATATGTATGTACATGTTTGTGTGTGTGTGTATGTATATATATATATATATATATATATATATATATGTATATATGTATATACACATAAAGAAAGAAAGAGTAGAGAGGAATAAAATATTCCCAGTGTATCCCAACAAATTAATTGAAAAAGCAAATCACGCAATTTGTTTTCCTTGAACATACATATGTCATTGTTAGATTTTGCTTTTCTTGCCTTCTCAATAGGTAGATGAGGGGAAAGTTGTAAGGCAAATCAGTAAGTGAAAGATCTTCCCCCCCCCTACCCGCATTGAATAGGCCTCTGGTGGGGCCAACAAAGGGAGGCCTGAGTAGAGGTAGGCCCACACCCTTTCACTAACTAGGTGCCCTTTTGCTAGTTAAGCTAACATGGGCATGAAGCCCTCAGGGCACTAAGTGGAGTTGCTAAAACCAGAGCATTCGTAGAGTATGTGCACTGAACTCAAATCAATCAGATGCCAGCTAGAACTGTATAAAAAGAAAGCCCAGAACTGAGAGCAGCAGTACATAGAAGCAGACATCAAAAGGACATCGAGGCAGCAAGAGCTACGGGAATCAGAATTCAGCCCAAGGAGACAGGACAGGAACTGGGAGTCTACAGAGTTCTACAGCAGAAAAGAGTGCTGAGTGGAGAGTTAGGATTTGTGAGTGATTGTTTACAGGAAGGCCCTAGCAGGAGTGAAGGTATGGGATGACTTGGCTCCTTGCTACAATATTGTGTTACAATTTCCTTGTTGCTACATTGAGGTGGGCTTACTGTCTCTGGAATATTATTGCTACTATATAGAATTGGAATTACTGGTCCTGGGATTGGATTCTCTCGTTTCTAAATAAATGTTATACTTCCTCTGCCCTCTACCTAGAGAATTTCTTATACTTTGGGATTCCGAACCATTCAGGCATGTTCATGGTCATCCTTGAGGTCATGAATCTTACCTTACCGATATAAAAGTAAGAGGGAGAGATTTCAGAATTTAAAATGAAATAAAATTGACTTTTGAAAAATAGGACATACAAAATGTCTCCAGTGACTCATTGCAAAGATTATGCCATTCCAAATGGAGATCTAAATTCACTCCATGCTAGAACACACACTCTAGTTCAAAAACAAACAAAAAAATCAAATGAATTTCTAAGATGTGTGAGGCTTCTCAAAAGGGATTAACCACTTGATGTGAATTAGAAGTCAACCTTTTATATATGGATGTGACTTATGACGTGGGGCCCCCAATAAGAGAAAGGAATCTCAGGTTCTAGGAGTCCCTTTTTATTCAGAGGGGATTTACACATAAAGCAGTGTCACAGGTTTCTGTTGCTGCCTCTATTTCTTTGTCTTGATGTCTCTGTCATTCTTTGTTTCTGTTGAGTTTTGTTCTTTAGTCATTTTTCAATTGTGTCTGGTTCTTTGTGACCTCGTTTGGGGTTTTCTTAGCAAAGACACTAGAGTGCTTTGCCATTTTCTTCTCCAGCTCTTTTTACATATGAAGACACTGAGGCAAACAGCAATAAGAGACTTATCCAGGGTCACACATCTAGTAAGTGTCTGAGGCTATATTTGAGCTCAGGAATATGTGTCTTCTTGACTCTAGGCCCTCTGCCCCATCCACTATGCCACCTAGCTGCTCAGTCTATATCTTGGTCATCTTCAATACCCCACCTAGAAGCAGGAGAGAACGCATGTTGGCCATGGTGAGAGAGGCCCCAAGAGGTGTGTTTCCTTACAGTATTGTTTCTATCACCCCAAAAGCTAGGCAGGAAAGGCATCTCCTGGATCATCTTGGACAGCTCTGGTTGACTCAGATGTCAATCATCTTATATAACTCTCTAGTCACAGAAACTAGATGACCAAACAGGAGTTGAAATGTTGTTTCAGTAAAGTGTATCTCCCTCAGAAAGAGACCCTTGGTCACTACTACAAAAATGAAACAAAACAAAACAAAACAAAAATAACAAAAAACTCACCTATTTTCTCCCCCAATGGGAGAAATAATACAGTTCTCAATATGATCTTAAATTCCTTGAGGGAAAAACAAAACAAAACAAAAAAAAGAACCAAAAATTATTTTTCTTAGAACATAAGCAAAGTTACGCATGCCAAATATATGCCACTTGCAAAATAGAGCAGGACTCAACGTCTAGTCTTACCCTCTCTGTTCCCCACACTGTCTGCTTTTGCTGATTTTATTATTTATTTAAGCCCTCTCCTGGTTTATTAGCCTGACAGGAGCCCAGGTAATTATGCTGTCTTCCCTGTCCTACATTAAGTTGTGCATTAGTCCTTTTGAATGCATCCAAAATTTAGTGCCACTGCTACATTTCTCAAAACAAATAAAAGATTTGTGAACTAGTCACCAAGCATCCAACTTAATTAATTGGCATTTGTTTCTTTTTTCAGCATTCTCATACAATTGAGGCCTTGTAAGAGGTAGGCACTCCTCTGATCAGGCTGTGTTTCTTTAGAGGGAAACTTGCCAAACATCATCCTACCCTATGTAACCTAAGATCCCAGCTAGCCGAAGGTGAATAGTTGAACCCAAAAAGCTGGACTTGTGGGATACAACATGGACATGGACATGTACATATAGGGTAGTACTCTGTAATATGCATATAAAGGATGAAGAATTCAATTTAGCGTGAGGTGGGGGAGGGAAAGTGGAGAGAAAAGCCTCATGCAAACTATCTCCCTGAGCAGGTATTTAAATGGCTCTTAAGTTTTGCTTTCTACCTACTGGATCAATTACAGTGTTATTTAAGATAGAGAAACTGTTATTACCATTAAATACACACACACACACACACACACACACACACACACACACACACACATATATATATATATACAGAGAGAGAGAGAGAGAGAGAGAGAGAGAGAGAGAGAGAGAGAGAGTCAGAGAGAGTCATGGCCAGACATAAAAGCATAGATGGATACCTAGGGATGATTTTGGAAAATTAAACTCTTTTTTTTTAATCTTAGGCTGCTCTCACCTTTTGAGATTCAAAATAGTAAGAGAGGAAACATCCTTTAAAAATCTTTCTAATCAGAATTGATATTCATTAATCCTTTGATTGATTCAATGTCCTGTCATACTAACTAAAAACTCAGATGTCTTATACTGATTTCTCTGGTCAATCCATATACCATGGGATAGGTATTAAGTGCAAGACTGGAACTGTACAAGAATTTTTTTAACAATTTATTTACTAGCAGTAATCCCATTTATGGAAAATGTGTGGTCTAAACACAACCAGATTAGTCATTAGTACTTGGACCTAATCCTTATCTCTAACATTGAACCAAATTCTTTAATAATTCTGTATTTCAGTTTATCCAACTATAAAATTTAGGTGATAATAATTGGTTTACCTCTAAAATAGGGGATACACAAACATAAAGGTCATGGCATGTCCTTAAGGAAGATTTGATCAATAAATCATAGAATGAGAGGATGAGTCACATGCACCCTCTCAAGGTAAGACAAAATAGGCTTATCTCCAAAGCATCTACACAATCCCTTGCACTCTTTATGCATAAATACTCCTCCATTCTTCCCCTCTACATAGTTGTCCACCAATGCCTATGGAAGGAGCTGGCCTTTCAATGGGATTTTAAGCTAACTACACTGGTGTATCCCCACCTTTTTGCTTTTTGGTTGGGCTGGCATAGATGAGTTACAATGTGCATCACCAATCTCATTACATTATCTCTCTCCCCATACCTACCATTCTTCCAAACTTCCCTATTACTTTTGCAGCACTAGTCATTAGAATTTGATTTTCAGCTAGCTTTACAACTTCGATGTGATCTTTGACTCGTGATCTTCCCTGAGCCCACATGTCAATCAGTTGTTAAATCCTGTCATTTCTGCCTCAACATCTTTAACATCTGCTCCTTTACCTCTCCTCACACAGCTACCACCTTATTTCAGGTCCTCAGAATGTCTCACCTGGACTACATCAGAAGGTTTCTAATTGATCTCCCTGACTCAAATCTCTCCTTTCAACAATTATTCTTCTACACAGCTGACAAAATTATTTTCCTATAGTTCAGGTCTATACATGTCCCTCTCTGATCCCCTTTCAATAAATTCCTTTAACTTCCCAATGACTCTAGGATTCAATTTTACCTCATTTATCTCAACTTTTCAGGGTTTTTTTTTCAGTTTTTAAAGTTTCATATTGCTATTTATTCTATCAGTAGACAAGTATTTGTTAAATATTTACTAAGTCGTAGTATTTATACAAAGAAGTAAATCTATTAGTGGAACAAGATAGGTACACAATAAACAGTAGTGTATGCCTATAGTAATTTAGTGTTTGACAAACCCAAAGATCCAAGATTTTGGGACAGGAAATGACTACTTGACTAAATTGTTGGGAAAACTAGAAAGCAGTTTAGCAAAAAAATATGAACCAACATTTCACACCATATTCCAAAATAAGGTCAAAATGGGTGCATGATTTAGATATAAATGATATCATCAGCAAATTAAGGGAGTGTAGAATATTTTACCTATCAGATTTGTGGATAAGGGAAAAATTTATGACCAAACAAGAGATAGTGAGCATTACAGGAGGTAAAATGGATGATATTGATTAACAAAATGCAAATTAAACTACTCTTAGATATCACCTCATACTTAACATATTGGCTAATGTGACAAAAAGCGAAAATGACTAATGTTGGAGAGGATATGGAAAAATAGGGACACGAATGAACTCTTGGTCAAGTTGTGAATGGGTTCAGTCATGCTGGACAACAATTTGAAACTTCCAAAGGAGTCATAAAACTGTGCATACCATTAACCCAGCAATACCATTCCTTGGTCTGTACCCCACAGAGGTAAAAAGAGGGGGAAAAGACCTCTATGTCCAAAAAGATTTGTATCAGCTCTTTCTTGCAGTGGCCTCAAGGCCACAGGTTCCCCACCCCTGGACTAGACCAAGGTCACATAGATACTATCTGGAAAAACTGGAATTTGAATCCACAAGCTCTCACTTCAAATCCAGAAGAATAGCTCATGAAGAAAGGAGCAACTGATGTGTATTTTGCAGAGTTGTAGGGATTCCACAAGGCAGAGTGGGAAAGCAGCAAATTTCAGAGACAAGGGGCCTATAAAAATTCATGGATTGTATTCACTATCTCACAGGATCTCATATCTTGAACAGTTATTTCATGGATACTGAGAAGGAGTATAGCAGGAGTCATGAAAACAGAACCTTCTACTAACAAAAAAATGGATTAACTCTTCCTGGCCATTAAATGAACAATTTTTCCATCCTTAAATGGTATACAAGTGGTCCAAAAAGTTTTACTTTTCTTGAAATAGTTTTTGTTTTGTTTTCCTTCCCCTGGGGAATACATTATACTTTGGGAGAATCTGTTTAGATGAAACTTAAATGAAAATAGCAATTCCATTTATAATAGTCATTTAGATTCCAAACCTCCATTCATTATCTTTTTTGACACATCTGCTCTCTACCATCAAATCCACAGCCCACCAAAAGTCAACTTTGGCAGACTCAAATATTTAAATATTTTTGACACAGTTATAATTTTGGTTTTGCTGTTTACTTCCCCAAGACTATTACTAAGCTAATATAAGGAGAAATACACTGAGGTTAAAGAATTCATGGAATATTTTCACTGAAAACACTTGAAATGCCAGCTGATCTACCATAATGAGAGTTTAATACTTTATAAAAAGGACAAATATTCATAATGGTTCGTGGCAGTGGTTGTCTTTAAACCAGAAGATTTCTGACTAGAACTCAGCTCGGTAGAGCCACTGAATGACAATGGAATACATGATTTGCCATTTTTATGAAATCTTGAAATGCATTATTTTGAGGATATCATTTCCCCAGACGAGCCACTTACATTGAAAAATTGTGTGTCTGTGTCAGTATATGTTTTCCTTGAGCCTGAGAAATGTCTTCCCAGTGCGGGGAAGGCTCTCTAGAGTGGCTGCTATATTTTATTTTGCACATATTATTGATTGAGCAGAAAGCCAGCTGTGGGGATAGTGAATACAGATTTGACTTCTTGGTCAGGAAGACTTTGGTTCAAGCCCAGCCTCTGACTTCCTGGCTCTAAGACGCTGTGTAAGTCATTTAATTTCATAGTGTACAAGGCAATTATCTAGGCTCTTAAATTGTAGAGAAGGTGCTGATATTTGTCAGTGGAATATATATTTTTTTCTTAACAGTTGTTCCCTCTATGAATGAAACAAATCAAGTAAGTAATCATAATTGTGATTACAATTGTAGTAAATGAAAGAGAAATACAGAGATCTTATGCAAAGAGCTTGTCAAACAAATATTAAATTAGGTAATCATTCAACTTTAGTAGAAAGAATCTGGGTCCCACCACTGGCTAGTTACTTTGAACAAAGCAATTAGCTTTTTTTTAGGTTGCACTTTATCAACTGTAAAATGGGCTAATGATTTTATTACTACCTATCTCATGATGTGTGAACTAAATATGTTTAACTATAATGGGCTCCATCAGAACCAATGAAAATCTGGCAGACTGTTTGCCAACAGTCTTCCAGACATGTTACTGTTTTGCTCCATCATCAGTCTCTGATCCAGAAATTCAATTCCCATTCTGTGACCTGGTTATTCTGATTAGAGAGAGATCCTCATATCTAGACATCCCAAACCCATCATAGACATTGTAGAAGCTCCATGAAGCAAAAGCATTGATCCTCTGTTCCTCTGCTTTCCCTTTTTAGTTCTTAGAAAAATAATTAAATTAATCATGCCTGGACAGGATTGTCAATTGCCCTATGCCTCCACTCTATAAAACCAGACAAAAATACTCTTCCCTAGACACCACTTTCCTTTATGTGTTGTCTTCCCCTTTAGAAAGTAATTTCTGTGAAGACAGTCACCAACTTGATTTCTTTCTATTTTTTTTGTAACATATCTTTCCCTCTTGGAACACATTGAGATGTTCTCTGCCTGCCCTTAAGAGACTTAGGTTTAAGCAGGCACAGATATCAATTGCCTACTTTTGGTTATGTATGTATGACTCTTTTCTGATTTGATTCCCCCAGATTGGTAGCCCAGTAAGAAAAGCTGATGATGCAGGGTACCACACCTGTAAGAAGATGTGCTTTCCAGTTGTTGAAAAGTTAATGTATGTCTCCAGTGGGGGCATATAAAAAAAGAATTCTTCCCTACCTAGGCACTATGATGGTGTCTGGGTTCCCACCCCAAAAACAGAGTATGGGCACAAATAGGTGAGGTTGTCCAGGTAGCCCTTTTTTGCCTTGTCACTCTTTCTGTGTTTTCTTTCCTTTGGCATCAACCTCATGAACATCAACGAAAGGCATGTGAGTGCTGGCACTAAAGAGCAGTAGTAAGATCTTGGGACAAAGAATGTGCTGGCATCACATAGAGAGAAGCAGAAACAAACAATAACAGTGTTTGATTGGGCTACACCAAGTGCAGGTTAAATGTGTACTGGCTAATTAGCAATATTATGTCCATTTGGGGGGTTCTTTTTTCTTCAGGGAAGCCTCTTGATTCACTGTCAATGAGTAAAGTATAAAAAAGGAACTTTAACAAGATTTAAAAGAGCCAGACAAGCAGGAAGTTTCATATTGTTTATAATATGCATGTCACCCCAAAATGACATCTTGTTATCAGCAATATGTAATGAAGATTCGTAGATTTATATGAAGATATCTTTGTCTTTTTCTCTTTGTATGGGAAAATGTTCTTTTTTAAAAAAACATTTGTGATATTCACAGACATTTTTAAAAAGGTTTTTTTAAGTGTTCAAACCCAGTACTTCCCAAGATTTAAACATGTAAGGAATCAGAATATAATCAAGCAACAAAAAGGGCCAGAGTTTACAAAACAGAAGGATTAAAATGGAAGATAGTAGGTAACCTAATTTTGGGAGAGAAAATTGAAGTAGCTATAAAGGAATTGTCAAAGAAAAAGAGAATTCAATCAAACTTTAAAGGAATAATTGATACCTAAAGTACAAAAATGATTCTCCAAAAAACTGAGAAACACTACCAATCTTCTTTTATAAGGTAAATATAAAAATTATGTCTAAACCAGGAAAGATAAAACATAGAAAACTAACAAAAGTATTAATTAGTTGATCAAAATTTAAATACAATTTTGGCAAAAACTCTATAGCAATATAGTTTAAAATTATTTGCTATAATCAAGTAAGACAAAAAACAGTGATGCAGTTATGGCACTTGAGACAAATATTTATGCTAGGCCTGGGATCCTCATGAACTATCTCTCCATATAAAGATACTCTTCCCTAAGGATATAAAAAAGTTCATGAGACCAACTTTGCCTATTTAACAAATTTCTCTAACAATAGCCATGAGTTAGAACTTTTAACTTGGAACAAGTTACATTGGGGCACTGATTCCATTAATTATGGGTTAAATGGTCTCACTGGCATCCAGGGTATTTATGCACATCCTGTCTTTAGAGTCAGCTCATTAAAGGATTACCCAGTCTTTTTTGGGGGGGCGGAATTTGGGGGGGAGTTTGAGGGGTAGGAGTTCAAGGCTCTGACTTATAGAACTGCTAGTCTAGGCAGTCAATAGTTAGATAAAAATAATAACATCTGGAAATTTGTCAAACCTAAACAGGGGTAAAGGGTTCCTCTAATTTACTAGGAAGGAAAAATTCCTATTCTACCACCAAATGTAACTTGAATGTCAATAACCAGCAGTGGGATATTTACAAATAGATAATTATGTTTTTTTCTTTGGGGATGCCAGTGATCTATGAGAAATATACCTCAGGAAACTCATCTACTATTATGGCTCCTTACTGGGCTTTAATTAGATTTTTTTCCAAGGCAGAGAATTTTAAGGTAACCAAAAATAAAAAGATAGCAGCTAACTCCTAGAAAGCAGAGATTGTTTCATTTTTAACCATATATTGCTCTAGCCTAGCACACTACTCAACACAGTAGATGCTTGAATAATTAAACTGAATTGATTATAGACAGGAAATAATCACATCAGTTTTCTCTACAGAGAAGGGTTGCTAAGATAAGCTAAGAGAAAGTTACTTTGATATCCTCAAAATTTAAGTTCTTTCATGTCCACACAGGACTTATTTTTTTTTATCTTGGCAGGGCAATTGGGGTTAAGTGACTTGCCCAAGGTCACATAGCTAGTACATGTGTCAAGTGTCTGAGGCTGAATTTGAACTCAGGTCCTCCTGATTCCAGGGCCAGTGCTCTACTCACTGCACCACCTGGTTGCCCCAAGGACTTATTTCTTAAAGGATTTAAATGAAGGGGGATTACTGGACAAGATATAAAAGTTATATATTAAAAAAGTCCACGCAGAAGAAGCTAGAATGCCAGGCACATAGAGAGGGAGAGATAAAAGCTGTGTATCATAGGAACAGTCTCTCCCCCTCCTTTTTCTTTTTTTCCTTCTTAAGGGAAAGAAGGTGCCCCACGAGAGAGGCAAGGGTTAGAGGCAACCCCACCAGAGTATGACTTGGTAGGAAGCCTAATGCCTTATTTTTTTTTAAAAAAAAAGGATACATACACACATGCACGCATCCCAGCCAAAAACATCATGCAATTCATTGCTGTTAAAAAGCCAGGGAAAGCTGAGTCGCACACGTTCAATGTTTTCCTTCCAAACACACTGACCACCCTCTCTTCATAACATCTTATTTATTAACCCACCAGTTAACTAACTGAAATAGAACTAAGGAATACCAAGATATGGATTTAGTTTAGACTTCTCTTTATTCATGAAAGCTTTCTCCTCTCCTCCCTTTCCCTCCCCTCCCCTCCCTCCCTTTCTCCTCTCCTCTTCTTCCCTCTCTTCTCCTCTCTTCTCCTCTTCTCTCCTCTTCTGTCTTCTTCTCCTCACCTCTCAGCCTCTGTTTCTCTCTGTGCCCGTGTCTGGCTCACTGGTTCCCTGTTTCATTTATACTTTAGGATCCTTTCCTCTCCATCACCTCTAGACTTACTAAGGATCAGAAGTTGGCAACTTCCACAGAGTTCAAGAGACAAAAGGGTTAAGTAAAAGGAGTAGAGCCAGACTTTTGCTAACAAGAGAACTGGCAGCTAAAAGCTAAGAAAGCTGTATTGAATGTCTGGTTTATTTACCTTTTATACTTTCTGCCCGAAGGTAGTTTTTAGACACCCATAGTCGTCAGAGTCCTGATTTGGATAGAGTAGGCAGGAACATGTAAACCTCCTTACTCTCCTGTAGCAGACTGGGGACCCCCATGGTGGAAAACCTACCTTCCTAGGACCAGTGGAAAAGCTATTAAATTGGTAGAGAATTCGACAATGGACATAGGAATGGGGATGAGACAGAGTTGGCAAAGGAGAATGTGACAGTGATAAAGAACTATTACCAGATAAAGAAGGCTAAACTGAAGGAAGAAAATGAGGTAAAATATGGGGAAGAGAAAATTGAGAAATAGGTAAAGAAATGCTAAGGTATAAAACCATTGAAAAGTAACAGGATGAGGTGGGGGGAGGGGTAGAACTAAAGGAACAGAGAAAAAATAAAGGTCCCCAAAATGGGAAAAGAAAGTGAAGAGACTTCATCAGTTCCATGGATTACGAGGCACATTTTCCCTAACTGCCTTCAACTGGAGGGTTTTATATGTATCCTTCAGAGACCTTCTGTGCTTCATAGAGATGTGTAACTGTGTCACAAAGTTTGGTGACTTAGCTAGGTAGTGAGGTAGCATAATGGAAAGAGTACTGGGCCTGGATTTAAGATCTGCCTTAACATGTACTAGCTGTGAGACTGTGAGAATACTACCTCACTTGTTTCAGTTTCCTCATCTGAAAAACTGGGCATAAGAGTCAGTATTTGAATCCAGATCTTGTGACTTCAAATTCAGTACTCTCTCCACTATACCAGAGATGCAAAACTCAGGGTCATAGGCCACAGACCACAAAATTCCTTAGTTCAATCTGAACCAAATTAAAATGTAATTGGGAAATGTTTAAAAATAAATAAAATACACAATGTAGATAATGTGAATTTGTGGTTTTCTAAATATTGTTAGGAAGGATCCCTATGGTAAAATAGAAAAAAAGACTAAATTTGGGGAGAAAGGAATTGAGTTCAACTCCCAGTTTTATTTTTTCCTATACAGAAGCCACAGAATCATAGGTTTATACCTGAAAGGTACCTTAGAGGTCATCAAATCCAACCTCTTTTTTACCTATGAGGAAAGTGAGATCCATAGAGGTTAAATTATTTGTCCAAGATTTTATGGTTAGTAAGGACCAGAGACTGGATTTGAACCCAGCTCTGCCTGACTCCAAGTATGCAGCACAGCATTCCACTTCTCCCTAGATAGAAAGATAGATAAATATATAGGTAGGTAGATAGATAGATATATGCACAGATTTTATCTAGAGAGAAAGAGACAGAGAGAGAGACACACACACATACACAGAGAGTTATATTATTATCTATGGTGCTTTTGAGCATAAAGTAATTTCTCTTTTAACTTTGTCTATTTAAAATCTTACCCTGTCTGATATCAAGATCACTACACCTGTCTTTTGGAGTTCATCTGAGGTGTAATAAATCGTTTTCTGTCCCCTGATTTTGACTATGTGAATCCCCACATTATTTTGCTCCTGTGGCAGTTGTTTTTTTTTTTTTTACTTTTTTTCCTAGTAAAGAGTTCTTTATTTTTTGACTTTGGCATAATACAAATTTCCGCACCTCTATGAACAACCAATCCCCCCTGCCAAATTACATGTAATCCAACCAAGCAACCTGATTCCTGAGTGTCATGGCTATCAGTAAGGCGAGATTCATGACCTTGCGGATGACCATGAACATGCCTGAATGCTTTGGAATTGCAAAGTATGAAAAACTCTCCATGTAGGAGGCAGAGGAAGTATAACATTTATTTAGACTCCAAAGGATGAGATCCCAAGACCAATAACTCCAATTCCATATAGCAGTAATTATATTCCAAAACCAGTAAGCCTACCTCAATGTACCAACAAGGAAATTGATAACACAGTGTAAAGGAACCAAGTCATCCTGTAACCTTCCCCCCTGCTAGGGCCTTCCTGTAAACAATCATTCATGAATCCTAACTATCTGCTTGCCTGTGTCCTCTCTGCAGTTCTGAAAGTCCTTGAAGTTCTCAGAATCTTTGCAGTCTCCTAGATTCTCCGGATTCTCAGTTCTCTAATTTCAGGATGCTGTAGATTCTCAGTTCTTCGAACTCTGCAACTCTCTTGTTCTGCAATCTCTGCTCTGATATCTCTCTGATGCTGACTCTCTCTCATTGTCTGCTTGCCTCAGTGTCTTTTTGATATCTGCTCTCAATTCTCTTTCTCAATCCTACTGCTCTTCGTTGTGGGCTCTCTTTATATACAGTCCTAGCTGGCATCTAATTGGCTAGAAATCATGTCTCTGATTGGCTGAATTCATGATTGACTAGAATTCAGTATGCATACCATCAGCTCTGGTCTTAGCAAATCCCCTTAAGGCCTTGAGGGTTTTGCGCCCAAATTGGCTTACTACCTGGTAAGCAGAGGTTTTAGGCCTACATACGAACAAAGATATAATCAAGCTTTCCCACCTAGCCCCACCTGAGGCCTATTGAATGGGTGGTGAAGATCTTGGATCACATTAATACTACACATGGTAAGTATACTGGTGCTCATGACAATGTTCCCTCTCTACTCAGACAGAAGACAGTTGTGCAGTAGATAGAGTGCTGGGCCTGGAGTTAGAAAGACTTAATTTCAAATCTGACCTTAGACACTTACTGTGTGATTCTGGGCAAGTCACTTAATCATACTTGCCTCAATTTCCTTATCTGTAATATGAGCTAGAGAAGGAAATTGCAAATTACTCCAGTATTATTGCCAAGAAAACCCTAAATGAAGGTCATATGACTAAAAGTGACTAAATAATGATAACAACTTCCTTTGAAGTGGCATTCTAGTAAATCTCCATCAATTAACACCACTCTTTCCTGGGATGGTCACATTTCCAAGTGTGAGAAACATAATAATTTGTCCTACTATGACAGCTTAGGCCTCCTTGTGAGTTTTTTTTTCCTTTATTCTATATAAGGATGTTTACACATTACACCTAAATTCTGACTGGTGATGAATTACCTTAGTTAATGATAAAAGGAACTATCAAAACCAACAGCATTAGTAAGTATTTATCTGAAGTTTATAAGATTTGGGAGACAAATTGCTTACACAATCTGGGACACATGCATCATTGTAGTTATTTACCAAATTTGAGGTACTTATGTCATTCATAGTTATTTACTAAAATATACATCATTAACAAACTAAATTACTCCAGTCCTTATCTTATTACAGAATTAAAAATCAGCCTGTCAAATAAATATTTAGTCACAAAATGGAGCCTTTAAACAAAATTAAGTTGCTCATCATAAATTAAGGGATAAGTTAAGGGATATTTTTGTTGTTCAGTTGTTTTTTTTTCACTCATGTTTGACTTTTTCTGACCCCATTTGGGGTTTTCTTGGAAAAGATACTGGAGTGCTTTTTCCCATTTCCTTCTCCTGCTTATTTTGCAGGAGAAGACTCAGAGAAAACTGAGGCAAACAGGGTTAAGTAACTTGCCAGCTAGTGAGTATCTGAGGCCAGATTTGAACTCAGGTCTTCCTGAATCTAGGCCTGGAACTTTGCCCACTGTGCCACCTAGCTGCCCTTATTCTCACTATACAACAGTAAAAAGAATGTGGCAGGAGTCTCCTTCTAATTTTTGAAAGCACTGATTCAATTAAAATCAACAAAATTTTATTGTTTCTTGTGTACCAAGTACTGTCCTAATCTAGGAATACAAGAAAAATAAATGTATATATATGTGTGTATGTATACCACAGACACACAGACATATACATATATGTGTGTGTATGTATACATATATATGTATGTATATATATATATGTGTGTGTGTGTGTGTGTGTGTGTGTGTGTGTATATATATATATATATATATATATATATATATATATATATATATTTCAGGATACCAGTTATGGGAGTGGAGTCAAGATGGCCGAGTGAAAGCAGGATACCAGTTTGAGTATCATAACTGTCGACACAACACTAATAATAACTCATACTTACATAACATTTACTATATTCTAGTTACAGTGCTAAGCACTTTAATTATGATTATCTCATTTCATCCTCGCCCTGGGAGGTAAGTGCTATTATGTCCTCATTTTACAGTTGAGGAAACTGAGGGAAACAGAGATTAAGTAACTTGCCAAGGCTTATCCAGATAGGAAATATCTGAGACTGGATTTGAACTCAGGTCTTCCTGACTCTAGCCCACAGCTCTGTGAGCTATAGGACAGCTTAGTTGCCTATAGTTAGTGCAAAAGCACAGAGATGAAAGATGGAGCATTGTGCTGGAAGAAGACCAAGTAGGTCAGTATATCTAAATCATAAGAGTACATTAATATTCTAATTTGATTTACTAGGTAGTCAAGTGGAAAAATACTGGAAAGTTAGCAAGTGACCAAATTGTGAAGATTTTTAAATGCTCAACTGAGGCATCTATAATTGATTCTGGGAATAATAGGGAGCCACTGTAGTTTATTGAGTGGGGGAGTGACATGGCCAAACTTGTGATATAGGAAAATCAGTTTGGCATTTATATGAGTTTAGATTGAATGGACAGAGGTTTGGGCCAGGAAGACCAAATAAAAGGTTAATGCAACATTTTAGGCAAGAGGGGATGAGAGTCTGAAACCTTAGGATGGTAGTTCTGTGTTCAGAGGGAGACAGTTCTGAGAAATGTTATGAAAGTAGGTATCACACACTGGTTAACAGAGATTACCAGCCTGGAGGAGAGGTGAATTGTAGTATATTTGACAGGGTTTGGAGTGAAAGATAATGAATTCAAATTTGGGCATGTTGAATTTGAAATACCTATGACAGGTCAATTTCTATCTGTCTAAACACATTTGATGACACAAGACTGGAGTTTAGGAGAGAAACCAAGACTAAATATATGTATTTGGGAGTCTTCTTATACAAGTGATAACTGGACTCACGAGAACCTATGGGATCATTAACTTAGATAGCATAGAGTGGGAGGTGGAGCAAAGATAATAGAGTAAAAGGAGCATTCTAGCCAATTGTAGCAACAATGCTACTAGCAGCTGCTGTGGAGGTATAAGACCAACAACACCAGCACACAGGAGAGCTGCCAGCACAGGGTCTTTGATCTGCTTTTCTAAGGAAAGCAACTTTAAGGGGTTTACAATCTCACTTTAATTAAAATTACATACCTCATTCACTTAGTTCAGGGGAAAAAGTCACCACCCTGAACTTCATAGAAAACGCAAACAGAAATTATAAGCAGAAATTATATAAACAGAACAAATAGCACAAATAAGCAGACAGGGCTTCTAACTATCCATAGCAATACATATAATTACCAGAAACAGAAACACCAACATCTGGGTTTTCAAAGCTGGGGGAGGCTACTTAAGTGCTACCCAGAGTCTCATCAGGCCAAATCACAGAACAGTCTTCCAACGAGTGACCCCCCAAAGCAAAATGCTAACCTCAGAGTATATATATATATATATATATATATATATATATATATATATATATATATATATATATATATATATATATATACTTCTTCAGGGTCAGAGGGCATCACAGCCATGTGACTCAAACTCATGTGACTTAGGCTTTCTTGTGAGTTATGGAGGTCATCAAAGACTCTAGATTCAGTCAAAGACTCTTGGTTGAAACAAAGGCAAGACTCAATCTAAGGCACTTGATTGCCTTAGTGCTGAGAAGCATTCCAAAAGAAAAACAGTGAAAAGTCCAACTTTGCTTGCCATTACACCAATCCCTATCAATGATGCCTTCTAAAGTATCCTAATGAATTGCCAATGGAGTAGTGAACCATTGTGGAGAATAATTATAGAACTTTTCCAAAGGGCTATAAAACTTTTGACCCACCAGTACCACAACTAAGTCTGTTTCCAAAAGAGATCAAAAAGGGTCTATATGTGTCCAAATATGTAGAGTAGCTGTTGTTGTGGTGACAAAGCATAGGAAGTCAAGGAGATTTCCATTCTTCCATAAATTAAGGAATGTCTGAACAAGTTGTGGCATATGATTGTGATGGAGTACTATTGTGCTATGGGAAAGGAAAATGGGGGGGGGGTTCAGAAAATCCTGGCAAGGACTATAGAAACTCAGACAAAGTGGAGTGAGAAGAACTAGGATATCACTGTGCAATGTCCTAATGATAATCAACTGTGAAAGACTTGGAAACTGATCCATACAATGATGCAAGAAAATTCCAAAGGACTTGTGATGAAAAAATGCTATCCACCTCAAGAAAGAGAACTGGTGAACTCTGAGTACAAACTGAAATATAATTTTCTCACATTATTTTTCTTGCTTTTTTTGAAATATGGCTAATATGGAAATGTTTTGCATGATTTCATATGTATAATTGATATCATATTGCTTACCTTCTCAGTGATTGACAGAAGGAGTGTGAGAGAGGGAGATAATTTGGAACCAAAATTTTAATAGATTAAAATAAATAAAGATTTTTTTTCAAAAAACAAAGGTATTATTATAGAGCTAACAATAACAAAAAAAAATTATGCCTTCGAAACAACTTTAAAGTAATGTGTAAAATTGAATTCTAAGTTGCCATAACCATAAAAAAGCCAGGTCAAGGTGAGACTTCTCATTTTAGTCCAGGACTAGTGAGGAGGTCAAAAGAAGTCTATGGCAGTGGAGTGGTGACTTTTCAGAACAGATTGTGGCACTAACATTAGCTATTGGTTTTGGAGGCAGTAGCAGTAGCTGTCCTAGGAAGAATACTCACCACCCAGAGTTGGTAAGGGGGTTGAATATGGAGAGAGAGAGAGAGAGAGAGAGAGAGAGAGAGAGAGACAGAGACAGAGACAGAGACAGAGATAGAGAGCATTGCGGGGGAGGGACTAGGTATCTTTTGAAAACTACATTGCCTATTATTCAGTTCTGATTCATAGCTCCAGAATAGAGAGGAGTGCTAATTGTTACAGGGGAGCAGGATCGATCCCTAGTTCCAAGTTATAGTTCCAGGATAGAGAGAAGCACTTGTGGTTGACTACAATGGAGAAGGGGCTATGTTTGGGTATGGGTCATAGTTCCAGGAAGGAAAGGGATATTTATCCCTACTTGGGTTAGAAACAAAAAATGTACCAAGAGGGCAATGACCACATCTCTCCCCAGATAATATCACCTTAGAAGTACCACAAACTTACAGACCCCCAGAAGTAGCTGTAAAAATTATAAGATAGGGGTGTGGAGCCAAGATGGCAGTAGGAAAACAGGGACTTGCAAAAGCTCTCCCCCAAATCCCTCCAAACATCTGCCAAAATGACTCTGAACAAATTCTAGAGTCACAGAAGCCAGGAAATAACAGAGGGAATCAGGTCTCCAGCCCAAGACATCCTGGATGGTCACGGGGAAGGGTCAATTGCACTGTGCTGGGAGTGGAGTGGAGCCCAGCATGAACTACACCAGGACACTCCAGGCTCTAAGGAGATCAGGTGGAGCAGTCTGTAATGCCATGAATCACTGAGCTGTGGCAGGTACCAGACATCTCAACCCACAAACACCAAAGACAACTTAGCAGGTCAGGGGGAAACTGCTGGATTATGGTCAGAAGAGTGCCAGGTATATTAGGAAGGCAGAATTTATGATTTCAAAGAGAATCTCATATGTGCCTAAAAGGTCTGGAACCGCAGGATATAAGGAATTCTCTAGGCAGAAGGCAGGAGAACTAAAGCATGTATTTACACTCCACAGTAACAAGCCCACAAACCAGCGTCCCCATTTTGATATTTTCATCAAAAGCTTCCAGGCCCAATAAGTCCGCCTTACAAGGCTAACCAGGAGGCCACAAAGAACTGAGATAGTATAAGGCAAAATCGTATACATGCTTCCCCTCTACGATAAGATTACCCACTGGCCTCCAGTCAGCTCTGCTACCGGCAACTCAGCTTCGGCTGTAGGCGTCTCTGGCTCCAACCGGAAAAGGAAAAGGAGGTCTTCAAGCTGTCCTCTCCCCTCTTATAGAGTTTTTGACATCATCAAGCGCCGCCTGAATGACCAGGGCTGATTGGTTCTTGACTTGGCCCCTCCCCCTAGCGTAGACCAGGTTAACATACCTCCCCTCAGCCAGCCCCATGACTCATCACACAGGAAGTTCTCTGATTCCTGGCATGGTCACTGGGCTTCCTGCCCCGGAAGAGCAAGCCCCAGTGTCCAGGGAAGCACAATGAGGTAAGCTGAGTCATTCAAAGAAAACAAAGTCCATTCTGGTTACACCAGGTCAGCCCCAGCTCCAGGGGAGGTGCAGTGTGGTGGTTGCTTCCACAGGTCCAGCTGCAGTTGCTTCTGGCCCCAGGCTCACACTGTGGGAGGAATTAAGCAGTGCATCAGAGTGGGAGTTGAGGGAGCAATTTGCTGGCACAGAGGCAGGGTTCTCTTGCTTTGCCCTGCTTGGATCTGGGTCTTGGTCCTGGTTGGCAGTTCTTCCGGGCAGAGGAGCACTGGTGTGGCAGAGCTTGCTGTTTAGAAATACCTCTGAAAACAGTAATGCAATGGCCCTGAAGATTGGGACAAAGCACTCATCATTCTGAAGGCAGTCATACCCTGACAAAGACCTCAAGGGTAAAGTAGTTGGCTGGGAACATGAGCAAGCAGTTAAAGACTCAGACTATTGCGTCTATTCTGGTGACAAAAACGATCAAAACATACAGCCAGAAGAAGTCAACAAATTCAAAGAGCCCATATCAAAAGCCTCCAAGAAAAATATGAATTGGTGTCAGGCCATGGAAGAGCTCAAAAAGGATTTGGAAAGGGAAGTAAGAGAAGTAAAGGAAAAATTGGGGAGAGAAATGAGAAAGATGCAAGAAAATCATGAAAAAAGTCAATGACTTGCTAAAGGAGACCACAAAAATACTGAAGAAAATAACACCTTAAAAATAGACTAACCCAAATGCCAGAAGAGCTTCAAAATAGCCAATGAGGAGAAGAATGCCTTAAAAGGCAGTATTACCCAAATGGAAAAAGAGCTCCAAAAGACCACTGAAGAAAATACCACCTTAAAAACTACAATGGATTTTGTAATGCTCTCTATCTCTTGCTGGGTCATGAATTCTTTTCTTTTCCATAAATCTGATAAGTAAACTATTCCTTGCTCTCCCAAATTACTTATAGTATCAGCCTTTACTCCTAATTCATGAACCCATTTTGACTTTATTTTGGTATATGGTATAAGATATTGGTCTATGCCCAGTTTCTGTCCTACCATTTTCTATTTTTCCCAACAGTTTTTGTGAAATAGTGAATTATTAGCCTAGAAGCTGGCCTCTTTGGGTTTATCAAAGAGTAGATTACTATAGTTGTTGACTTCTCCATCTTGTATTCCTATCCTATTCCACTGATCCACACCTCTGTTTCTTAGCCAGTACCAGGTAGTTTTGATGACTGCTGCTCTGTAGTATGGTTTAATATCTGGTATGGTTAGGCCACCTTCTCTAGCATTTCTTTTCATTAATACCCTAGATATTCTAGACCTCTTGTTTTTCTTATGTTAAATTGAAATGTTTTTGTACAAAAAAGCCAATGCAACAAAAATTAGGAGGGAAGCAGAAAATTGGGAGGAAATCTTTACAACTAGTATCTCTGATAAAGGCCTCATTTCTAAAATATACAGGGAACTGGGCCAAATATATAGGAATACAAGCCATTCCCCAATTGAGAAATGGTGAAAGGATATGAACAGGCAGTTTTCAGAGGAAGAAATTAAAGCTATCTATAGGCATATGAAAAAAATGCTCTAAATCACTACTGATTAGAGAAATGCAAATCAAAACAACTCTTAGATACCACATCTCTCCTGTCAGATTGGCTAAAATAACAAAACAGGAAAATGATAAATGCCGGAGAGAATGTGGGAAAATTGGAACATTGTTGCGTTGCTGGTGGAGTTGTGAGATGATCCAGCCATTTTGGAGAGTAATTTGGAACTATGCCCAAAGGGCCACAGGAATGTTCATACCCTTTGACCCAAAAATACCACTTCTAGGGTTGTATCTCAAAGAAATCACACAAGTGGGAAAAGGACCCATTTGTACAAGGATATTTATAGCGGCTCTTTTTGTGGTAGCCAAGAATTGGAAATCAAAGGGATGCCAACCAATTGAGGAATGGCTGAACAAGCTGTGGTATATGAAGGTAATGG